>NC_085015.1:4033121-4335621 GCF_963854185.1 Sardina pilchardus | reverse complement strand
GACTGATCCAGAGGAAGAAAAAGAGACAGTTACCACAGACGAAGAAGACGACAAGGGAAAAGATGGCCGACCAACGCAACCGATAACAACTGGCCAAAATGCGGAGTTCTTTGGGATGATGAGGAGTTTTATGGAAGAACAGCAGCGACGAGAAGAAGGGTTCCTGAGCGAGCTACGGGAGAGTCTACGGCCAGCCAGAGGACCAGGTGTGGCACCAGAACCACAGCGGCAGCAGGCGCCAGCCAGCCAGGGGCCCAGAGTATCAACTGCAGCAGCACGGCAGTCAGAGGGAGCCATGGGGAGGTATGATGACCTACCCTCCCGGTCATACCTGTTTCATGAGTCATCGGGGCCCTCTGCTGGTGTAGGTCGAGCTGAGGATGACTTTCTGCCGTACCAGCCAGAACTGTTATATGAGCCCCATAACCCTCGTAGAGTATCTATGGAGAGGGGGCGTGTGCGTGACCCAAAGATACCAGTGTACCAGCAGGGGGAGGACATAGAAAACTACCTCCTCCGCTTTGAACGCATAGCCCGCACCTGGCGGTGGCCAACAGATGAGTGGGCCTGTCGACTTGTGCCCTTGCTGACCGGACGAGCCCTGGAAGCCTACTCAGCGATGGAGGAAGATCAGGCAGACAGCTACTATGACCTGAGGGAGGCGCTGTTGCAGAGATTCGACATCTCTCCTGAGACCTACCGCCAGCAGTTCCGGGAGACAGCCATACCACCGGGAGAGACACCTACAGAGTCTTACCAACGACTCAAGGGGCTCTACAGACGGTGGATACAGCCAGCGCAGCACAGCAAAGAGGACATCGGAGAAGCCATCGTTCTGGAGCAGCTGCTGCGGGTGTTTCCGACAGACATTCGGATGTGGGTGAAAGAACACGAGCCAGAAGACGGCCAGGCTGCAGCCAAGCTTGCCCAGCAGTACCTCAATGCACGTAAAGGGGCTCCACCACGCCACTTATCATCTTTGCCGCGAGGTACCCGTGATGGCAGAGACAAACCCAGCACTGGACCCAACACTGGCGGCTGGGAGAGCAGAAGGAGAGAGACGGGCAGAGACCGGGATACGCCTGGAACTGGTAAGGGACTAATCTGTTTTTATTGTCAGCAGCCGGGCCACAAAGCATCGTTGTGTCCAGCAAGAAAGCCAAAGCTCAGTGGCTACTGCTATGTGCCTAGGGAAGAGGACACACAACAGAGAGACAATGATGCTACTGTATGCTATAATGTAATGGTGAATGGTCAAGTCTTACAAGCACTGTTGGACACGGGGAGTGTAATGTCACTTATTAAGTCATGCTATGTTCCAGAGGGCAGTGTTGTATATAGCCACACCACATTGGTGCAATGTGTACATGGGGATCAAAAGTGGTATCCTATGGCAGAGGTTACTGTGACTGTGAATGATCAAATGTATCTGCTGAATGTTGGTGTGGTTGACGATTTGCCCGTAGACATGATATTGGGAAGAGATATGCCTGTACTACGTGATTTGTTGTCATTGCCATGTGATTTGTCCGAACCTGTGGCTAACAATGTTGCTGGGGCTGTGCTAACGCGGGCCCAAGCGAAAGCTGGTTTGCAGCCACTCCCAGACTTTTGCGATAGTCTGCTGGATGGCGGAACTAAAGGCCCAAGAAAACTTCGCCGTCAACGGCGATTGGAGAAATATCTAGGGAGACCCCTTGTAGAGCCAGAGGTAACTGGCCTAAAGGTGTCAAACTTGGATATACCTGAGGACATAGCAAATCTCCAAGCACAAGACAAAACATTGCAACCACTGTTTGCTAAGATGAAAGGGACAGGGGAGACTAGAGTTGTTAATCATTGTGGGGAGGAGCTGTGTATGGAGGGTGGTGTGCTGTACATTAAAGATGGGGAAAAACTCAGACTAGTTGTACCCAAGAGCTGTAGACTCATGGTGTTAGAGCTAGCACATACCATTCCATGGGCCGGTCACTTAGCTCATCAGAAAACCTACCAGAGAATCAGCTCGCGTTTTTACTGGCCCTCCATGTACACTGATGTCCAGACATTTTGCAACACTTGCCCCACATGCCAACAGACCAGTGCTGTCCGAAAATCTGACAGAGCCCCACTATACCCTCTGCCTGTAATCACAACTCCCTTCCAGCGCATCGCTATGGATATTGTAGGCCCCTTGGAGAAGAGTCAGTCAGGGTACCAGTACATACTGGTTATCTGTGACTATGCCACTAGGTATCCAGAGGCCTTCCCCTTGCGCTCCATCACCACACCAAAGATCATTAGCGCACTGGTTCAGCTCTTCTCTCGGGTAGGATTCCCCGAAGAAATCCTCACCGACCAGGGGACAAATTTCACATCGCGCCTAATGAAACAGCTTCACCATCAGCTGGGCATTACTGCTATCCGAACAACACCATACCACCCGCAAACAGATGGTTTGGTGGAACGATTTAACCAGACTCTGAAAAACATGCTGCGCAAATTTGTCAGTGATACTGGGAAGGATTGGGATAAGTGGTTGCCCTTCGTACTCTTTGCCTATCGGGAGGTGCCACAGGCTTCAACTGGGTTTTCCCCGTTTGAGCTGCTGTATGGGTGGTCTGTACAGGGTCCATTGGACCTCCTGAAGAGAAGCTGGGAGATACCCGCCAGCGGTCCAGGTAACATGGGAGTGGTGCAGTATGTTTTGCAGATGCGGGACCGGCTAGAGCAGTACCGAGAGGAGGCCCAGGAGAACTTGAAGAAGGCGCAGCAAAACCAGAAACGCTGGTATGACGCACATGCTCGACGGAGGGAGTACCAGCCGGGTCAAAGGGTCCTACTACTCCTGCCCTCCTCAACGAGTAAACTTCTGGCAAAATGGCAGGGACCGTATACCATCACCAGGAAGATGGGGCCGGTCACTTATGAAGTCCATCACCCTGACCGTGGCAAGCAGAAGCAAACGTATCACGTCAATCTGATAAAGGAATGGAAAGAGCGGCAAGAGAGTCCAGTCAAGGCGTTGATGGTGAGGAAGGTGGAGGAAGACGAAGGCCCCTGTGACCTTAGAGCCTGGCAAGGGCAGAGTCCAGTGGATCTAGGTCACCTGAATGTGGACCAACAAGGTGACTTGCAGCAAGTGTTCGGGAAGTACCCAGGCCTGTTCCAGGAAAGACCCGGGAAGACAACGGTGTTGCAGCATGTCATACACCTGAAGGAGTTGACCCCCATCCGGCAAAGACCCTACCGTGTTCCTGAGAGGCTGCTCGAGCCACTGAGAGAGGAGGTGGAGACCATGAAACAGCTGGGAGTCATCGAGGCCTCCAGCAGTGAGTGGTGCAGCCCCGTGGTCATCGTGCCCAAAAAAGACGGCACACTCCGGGTCTGCATGGATTTCCGCAAACTCAACGCGGTGTCAAGGTTCGATGCATATCCCATGCCCAGGATAGATGACCTGATTGAGAGGATCGGCCGGGCCAAGTTCATCACCACCTTAGACCTCTGTAAGGGATACTGGCAAGTACCGCTGGAGGAGAAGTCCCGTGAGTACACTGCTTTTCAGACTCCGTTGGGCCTATACCAGTAATGCCCTTTGGACTTCATGGAGCCCCCGCCTCCTTCCAGCGGCTCATGGACCGCGTCCTTCAGGGATGTGAGGATTGCTGTGCCGCCTACCTTGATAATGTGGTCATCTTTAGCGACACATGGGCCAATCACCTCCAACATCTGCAACGTGTCCTAGGCCAAATCCATGATGCCGGCTTGAGTTTGAACCAGCGGAAGTGTGACTGGGCTAGGAGTGAGGCGCAGTACCTGGGATACCATCTAGGCGGAGGACAGATCCGACCACAGGTGGATAAGCTGGAGGCCATCCGCAACAGTCCTCGGCCTCACACAAAGAAGCAGGTCAGATCCTTCCTAGGCCTCATAGGATGGTATAGAAGATTCATCCCGGATTTTGCAACCATTGCTACCCCCCTCACAGATCTCACGACCAAAGCCGCCATGAATCCGGTGAAATGGACCAAGGACTGTGACCAAGCGTTTGCCATGTTGAAGACCCGCATGTGCTCTTCACCTGTCTTGCAGAGTCCGGATTTCACCCAACGGTTCCTGGTCCAGGTAGACGCCTCTGCTGTCGGGCTCGGGGCTGTGCTGGCGCAAGGAGAGCCTGGTGAGGAAAGACCGGTGTTGTACCTGAGTCGGAAGATGCTGCCACGGGAGACCAGGTATTCGACTATAGAGAAGGAGTGCCTGGCCATGAAATGGGCCCTGGACAGCCTGCGCTATTATCTGCTCGGGAGGGAGTTTGACTTAGACACAGATCATCGGGCCCTGACTTGGATCCAATCAATGAAGGACCGGAATGCTAGGGTGACACGGTGGTACCTGGCACTCCAACCTTTTAGGTTCAACATAAGACACAAAGCAGGAAAGCAGAACGTTATGGCAGACTACCTTTCCCGATTGCCGATCCTCGCCAATCTGGAAGAGGAGGAGGGAAATGTGACAGAGGGCTCTGTCACGGAGAACGGCAGCTTTCCCTCATAACGTCCCTTACCCACTGTGGTATGTTAGCCGCGGCAGTGAGTGCACGCACTGTTAGCGGTCTATCATGCCTGTTGCTCAAACACGCACACACGCACCATCTCACACAATATAATACCCACTATCATGTTTCCCCTACGAATAATCAGACAATAAGTATTTAAACAAGCTATACTTTATTGAGCGTTTGAGTGTTAAGTTGTGTTGTCTTGTGGTACTTAGCGTATCGTTGTAGCCGGGCAGCCGCCGGTATGTTTTGCTCTGTTAGTTACGTGCGTCCACTTCCTGGGTATGGGTGCTGCTCCGGGACAAACCAGACTGGAGGCACAGTGACTGTTTTAACGACATTGTCCCGCGAAAGTGGCAATTAGGATGAGCTCATGGGGAAGGGGGAAATAACGAGTGTGATAAGCCAGGTTAAAGCATATGTCAAATGTGAAGATGTGAACTGTATTTATTTATACTGCATTTGCTAGGAAAAATACTTTTCATGTTGTGTGATTGCTATTTGAAATAATATGTGTGTTTTTATCCTGTAATGTAAATGTGATGAATTATGTAACACCCCTGTATGTTTTAGTTGGGACAATGGGGGCAGGGTTACGGGGTTAAAAGCAGGCAGGGTAGGCCTGATGAGTTAGAGTATACAGAGACCTAAGCGAAGTAGGTTGATGTGATTGACTGAGAGCGTATTGCAAGTTTGTAACATAGTTACTATATTTTTTTGTTTATTTGTCAAGTGGATAATTCTCACCCTATTGGTGGCACTGTTTTTTGCACGGCTAAAAATAAAAAAACCTTTGCACTTAAAGTGCTATCGTGGTTGAGCCATCAATTCATTGGACCCAGAAGGAGCCCTCTACGACAGCATGTCATCTCATGTCTCATGTATAGTGCACAACACATTATGATAGTTATCACACTATGGATGCATGACAGAAAAAATCATTAAACGAAAGACTAAGCACACTTCAGCAAGAGACATACCTACCTCTGCCTCAGGACAGTTGCAACAGAGGCAGAGGAGGAGGCTACATGGAACCTTAAAGGGGTCTCCAGTGCGGTAACCAACTTCTGCCACACCCAAGCCACAGCCCCTACAAACTACTGTACCCCAGGCGTGGCAAACTGCAACCTGCACAGAATACGCAGGAAGGAGTGGGGAAATTCAGGGAAGCATAACCAACCCTGCTACACAATACTACTAGTTTTCGAGGATAAAGACAAGGGAGGCTGACATAACCTACCTTTACGGCGACCAAAGTCAAGAGATTGGAGCTGCGTTTCTTGTGTGCCGTGTACACATCGAGTAGCGTTCGCCCCCTGCTGTTCAAATAGGCTATACAAATTATTATTCTGCCAGGATCACATGGTTTTAAGGATCCCATGGTGAGAATTATTTCTTAGAGGTAGACATTTGAATTGCATTGAGCTCAATGAGAATGAAACCAGCTAATAGGCTAACTGAAATAAAACCATGCCAATCTCTTTATATGGTGATGTGGGGCTATTTTAATTCCAAAGGCAAAGGAGACTTTATCAGGGTGCATAGTTTCCTGGATCAATGAAATAACTGGCATTTAAAAAATAAAACAAATACAAATCGGCTAGCCTCTATGGGAATGTTAATTCATAGGGTTAACATAGGCGTTCCAATACATGACACATGTATTTTAAGGATAAAATGTATTTATTTACAATACATTATTCATTCACAAAGAAAATTGATGTCCTTAAAGGTAGACTATTTCCTCATTTTTTTTTATTTAAGGCATTAAGATCAATTTCCAAAAGATGATTTTATATTGTCAACTTTAGCATGTGTTCCAATACTTTTAGAGGGGACTGTATCTGATGGTTATGGATCTCATCGCTCTGCTGCTGATCCCTTCCCTAAGGCCATTGATTAAAAAAAAAAAAAAAAAAAGCTCTTTACAGTTTAAAATGCCTGCTGAACAAATGTTTGGGCACCCCAGAGCAAAATCTGAAATTTGTTGATTTTTTTCAAAGAGAAAATAAATACTGGTAAATACATCCTTCACAGCAAAGATACATCATATGATAAAATACAGTAATTAGGTACACAAATGCATCATTCCCATTTAAAGTTTCAGAACAAAACAACACATTGTTAATAAGCCTTATTGAACTCGTGCTATATTTCAAACAGTAGCCTAAAATGGGGCTTAAAGCAGAATAAAAAGCTGTGCCTGAAGAAAATCAAAACTTTGTACATTTATGATATGTTATACATTATTATCTAAACAGCTGCAACGGCCTAAAATGGGGCATAGAAGCAAAGAAAACTGCTGTGACCCACACTGTGCCTGACCACTTTAAGCCTTGCGCAACATTACATCCAATGTAATGGTCTTCAAAAATGTGAAATCGGGAAACCTGAGAGCTACTAGACTGGAGAATTATTTGATTGGCATTTACAGCAACATGATGAAGGGTAGTTTTAGCAACATTCAGAAGTTCACTTTGGTGGAGTTTGATCTGCGGGAGAGAGAAGGAGAGAGAGGGAGACAGTGAGTGAATGAGAGAGAGCGAGAGAGCGATGTCTCTCTTATCATTCAACAACAGTACAAATGATGTAATTAACAATGGGAATTACACAACAGCAGTTTTGGAAAATGCACTCTCAACGAACACAGAAATATGAGCTTGAAATTTTGTACCAGCATTTAACAGCATGTGCACTGGTCCATTGAAGGTGTTGCCAGAGAGACTAGGGGCCACAGCAACTCCACCTGTGTGAGCCGTAATGGAGGACGAGCCTGAGGCTGGCTGGACTGGGCTAGAGGAGCCAGAGAGACTAGGGGCCACAGCAACTCCACCTGTGTGAGCCGTAATGGAGGACGAGCCTGAGTCTGGCTGGACTGGGCTAGAGGAGCCAGAGGGCATCTCCTCTGTGCTGGTAGTGGACACTAAGGCAGAGAGGCACAACATCAGCAACACACAAGAGAGAGGAAGGACATAACCACACTAATACACACTACACACCCAGCACTAGCTCCACACTACACACCCAGCACTAGCTCCACACTACCTTCCACAGGGATATTAGCAACAACATACAGCAAAAGAGAGGAAGGACCTAAACAGACTAATATATGCAAAGCAGGCCACTACACCAGGACCTGCAATCTATCACTTCATCACCGAGACCCCAAACACATCCAGTAGCAAGGCAGACACATCATCCTTTAATACATCTTAATAGTTACGTTTGATTGTTGCAATGATTATTTTGATAGCAAATTAAATCTCCCAATTATTACAATGGAATTATTACAGTGGAAATCTGAATGGCCGTATGGGAATGAGAAGTAAGGCAGGCTTGAGGGTTAGTAGCCAGCCACTGCACCAGACCTTGCTATCCATCACTTCATCACTGAGATCAAACATATCCAGAACATCACACACCTATATTGTTATTGTGATACATGTATGATACAATCTTATGGTGGAACGGTAGAAGCCAGTCCAAGTCTACTCTGCCCTCAAAATTTGAGCTTGGGACAGGCGGTATTAAGTCACTCCATTGAGAAGTCTCGACGGTTTTTGATTAATGTTCACATGAAACGTGCCGCATCAGAGATGTTTCTGATATGAATGTTCACATGAAACGTGCCGCATCAGGATGTTTCTGGTATGAACGTTCACATAAAATGAGCCATATCAACCATGGAACACAGACAGACTGCAACGCCACATCAGCAGTCTGATGACAGCAGCAATAAAGTGCCCTGAATAACCCCCACCAGACAGCTGGGCAGACTCCAAGAAGCTACCGCCAGAGATGGGAGTAAGTCACACATATGCAAGTCTCAAGTAAGTCTCAAGTCTTAACCTTCAAGTCTCAAGCAAGTCCCAAGTCGTTTTTGTGAGGGTCGAGTCAAGTCAAGTCAAGTCATAGCTTAGGTCGAGTCAAGTCAAGTCAAGTCATAGCTTAGGTCAAGCAAGTCACAAGTCAAGTCATATGATAAGCTGGAAGTAAACCGTCTTAAAACTTGAAGAGACGGCAGCCTAAGTTTTATGTAGCCCTCCTTTGCACAAAAGGGCTAACAAATAGAAGAAGGGGATATAAGGCTAAAGAATAATTATAAATGCTCACTAGGACCAGCAGGATCAGAATTACTAGGAACGACTACAGGGCCTGGTGTACCAAATTACCAGACAGAGTGTGTGTATGTGTGTTTAGCTCATGTTTTCATTGCATAATATTCCATTAATAAATACCATATGGAAATGAAATGGAGACACTTCTATTTTAGGCTATATACTACAATTTACTCTTGAAAGTGGCCCATTTATCATTTATGTCATACTGTACATCTCTCATATACATATACTTATACCAAAGATACTTAAATACTTTTTCAACCGTCTCTGCTTATACATACATTTACAGTAATAGGGTTTGTGCATGTTGTTTGGCTGTTATACTTTATGATTTAACAAAAATAAAAGCAGATAGCGCTAACAAACTAACAGCTACATTGATGTGGTAGACCAGGGATGGGCAATTTTCATGACTAAGAGGGCCACAATTTTTTATCATCACCATCAGAGGGCCAAATGTGGCTGCACACTTTCGCACATCAGACATGAGAGAAGCTACAAAATAATTCTGAATAAGAATTAAAGGGACACTTCACCGATTAGCATTAAGCTTTGTATCTTTAGAAAACCAGTCATGTTTTTGAATAGTCATGCATCATTCCCTCAGTTTGCCTTGAGATGGGAGAAATAGCCTACGGATTTCAATGTTGGACTTCCTGCTTTCAATGATGTAAAAATCATGATTTTACATCATTGAAAGCAGGAAGTCCTATTCATGGGTTTCATTGAAATCCGTATTTCTCCCATCTCAAGGCAAACTGAGAGAATGATGCACGACCATTCAAAAACATGACCGGTTTTCTAAAGATACAAAGCTTAATGCTAATCGGTGAAGTGTCTCTTTAAATGTATATAACATACAGTATATACAGTACATTTCATTTCTGTCATGCTCAAATGCATTTTAATAGGCCTATACATTCCCTAACGACAAATACATACTAAACACCACATTTTCTCACTGTTGTCTTTGACATTGTATTAAATTTAGAGGGGAAAAAATCAGACAAAATATAACACAGCTTAATACATCCAATACAAAGCCATCGATATCTCAAAGTTGCGACACTACCGTTGACTCCCGTGAACAAACAATGGCGGCACATCCGGGAACTATTCCATTGAGAATGAATGAATATAATACGACTTTTCTACATGACTTATAGTCGTGTGCATAATAATGCATTTTCATTGAGTAATGTATATGTATGTGGAAATGCAGTTTATAGTAATTTTCATCGAGTATTCACCGTAAATATTAATGCGATCGCTGCTATCAATCCCGTAGTAAACCAGGGACCGAGGGAACTACTGAGCCTACCCACTAACCACGTGACCGCTCTAATCTGGCTTTAACATGGAAGTCAACGGCTGTCGCAACTTTGAGATATCGATGGCTTTGATCCAATACTATGGGACCCTGGAGGTGTCATTGCAAGATATATATATATTTTTTTATCATGTCCACAAAACATGCTCGCATCTTTGTGCATCTGGTGTGCTCATTTTACAAAATGATGTGCACGTTTTACTTAATGATGCTCATTGTACTAAATTGTGAACACGTTTTCCTAAGCTGAGAGCATTGTTTACTAAATCGTGCACACATATAACTAAATGATGTGCTCATTTCACAAAAAAGGAGAGCACAATTTAGTGAAATGAGCGTCCTATTTAGTAAAACTTGCACACATGTAATTACATGTGTGTTAGTATTGTGAGCACAATAGCCTATAGTAAAATGTGACCACATTTACTAAATTGACAGCACAATTTAGTCAAATAAATGCAAAATTTTGTAAAATCAGTACACAATATACTAAATTATGCACACACTGTAGTAAAATGTTGTAAAATGAATGCACAATTATACTAAAATGAGTGCATTCCCCAAATACAAAAAATATCTTGCAATGACATCACCTCCTGGGCTCCGTGCAATAATTTACAGCTACAGAATATGATCAATCTGAAGAGTAGCCTAATATAAAAGACTGAAATGTACAAAGACACTTTTTTAAAAACTGAAAATTAGGCCCTATGTTCCCACAGCCCCATGTTCCCACAGTTCTATGTTCTCAAGACTTTTCTAATGTCAAAGGTATACGGGTTAGGGTTAGGTTTTAGGGACGTACAGTAAGTGACTACCAAATTGGGAGAAATGGGGATAAAATCTGAGGCAAAATGATGATAAAACCCTTGGAAACCATGGAACATAAGGTCTGTGGGAACATAAGGCTGGGAACATTGGGCTGTGGGGGCACATGTGGGGACATGGCACCCTCCCAACAAAGACATGAATTACAAAAACAATAACCACAGCAGAGAGAAAAAAAAATGAAAACAACTGGTAGGCTACATTTAAATTTGTGTTTTTTTTAATGCAACCACTTTCAACTAAACTTAATAAATTGTGAACACTACGCAAATTAAGGAGACAGTGTAGATGTAAATGGACTTTATTCCATAGCTTCATAATATTTAGGCTGAATTCATTAAAATAAATATATAAAATAAACTCCCCATTTCACATAGGCCTACCTCCACATGCTGGATTGGTATTCTTTCCCTCAGCTGCGCTTTGAGCTTGATGTGCTACAAAGAAGATACAACTAATGAACATTCTTCATCTGGGTTGATCGAAGATACCTCCCTGAAATGACTTTTTGCATGTTGGGATGCCTGAGTTAAGCCTACTTTTAGAGTACACTGCGCGCAGTTTGGTAGCTGTGTCGTTACATCCAATAAACCGCATAATGTCCTCAGTTTTGTTAACTGCGTCGTCCTCATAAGCTTTCAGCAACAAATCAGCGAGATCACTTTCATCTTCGGCATCCTCGACTTTACGCTTGGTGATACCTGGTGCCTTGCCTAACTTGCCTTCTTCCACAAATTTAACTCGGAAGCGTTTTAAATCTTTCTTATCTAAATCCTCAAGATGTTCAACTAAAACAAATTTTGTTGTCTTCTCCATGCCAAATTCCGAGCGTGCTTTTCTTGCTCGAAGACCTTCCGAACAGTAACCTACGTCACACTTCCTTATAATTTCTGCAACATAAGTTTACATTCATGTGTCAACGGACATTGGGCCATTATGGGTATGAGTGGTTGAAAACGCAAGTGAAGTGAGCCATCCTATGGTTATGCTGTGTAATTGCCTACTGATAACAAATAGACCTCTGAAGTTCGCCTACAAAAAAGCTGCCATCTTTGAAATTCGGTAGGGCCTATCTGGCGATTTTTCCTATGCAAATTACATGGGGATTTTGAATTATCGCACCTGTTAAATTCTCGCGGGGACGATAGAGTCTTAAGTGTATAATGCATGTGTAATGTAAATGCGGTATACCTGCTGCGAGTAACTGAGCAACTTCCTGACGGGGGACATTTCCCTGGGGGTGAAGGAGTTCTTTCAATGCTGGGAAGGTGTCAACAATTTCACTTTCTCCCAACATAGAAATAAACTTTTTGCAGTGGTCGTCATTCTTGCTCATCAGTTTGTCCAACAGTTCTATAATTGTCCTCTCGCCGTTTTGAGACATGCTGTGAAGAGAGTTGTACTCCCGTCGAGTAATGAGATTTTTACCCTGAACATGTTGCAAAATAAAACTGGCCTCAGTGGAAAGAATATCTATCAAAGTTGTTTTTTTTGCACGAATGAAATCCATGGCAATTAGGCAGTGAAGGTTCTGAGGAAGGAGAATACATTTGATTAGGCTATTGTTACACAATTGAAGAAGCAATATTCTAACAAATATCATACCTAGAACCCCCTATACTAATCCCTCTCCTCTTATCAATAGCCAACCTATTTGAAACCCTAAATATTCCTCCCGGACACCTCCCCCCAATCACAACACATCAATACTGATTGACACATTCTATGACACAGTAGGGAGAGGGGAGACACAAACACTCTTGCGCGCATACTGTAGGCTACACGAGCGCGCATAGACCGGGAAAACAGGAGACACAGGGGAACGGACGGAACAGTCCAACAAGGAGGTTAATAGCCTCGGCACTATACTGACAAGTTAGCTCTCATTTTCCAAGCGCAATAATGCGCAAAATTATTACATTGTTCTAACCAACGTCACCATAGGCTACTACAAGTATTTTACAGCCACATGAGTGAAAAGTATTAATTTCAGTGCAAAGGGCTCACATACATCACCATTCAATGATAGCACAAAACTGAAAACCAGTTAGTGCAACATAGCTTCATATTCAATGCATTTACTGTATGCTCCCACTCCATTTTTAAGAATGTATAGACCAGGGATGGGCAACTGGCGGCCCGCGGGCCACATGCGGCCCGCCTCCTCTCTCAGTGCGGCCCGCGGATGATCATTTTTACTGTGATTAAAAATGTGTGTTTTTTTTTTACTGCACCGTCATTGTCACTGTTCGCCGATAGCGCCTCCTATGCAAAACATCTCGGGCCCTCGGATCTTTACCATCGCTGAGAAAAAACAGTGCACACATGGAAGAAAAGTCGAAAACTCATTTAGAAAACCGTAGGCTACCTTTCAGTCAAAATCGGGAGCAGTGTCTGTTCATAGAATGGTAAGGCAAACCCATGTCAAGTTTTGCTAGAAACTATATCAGCCATGAAAGATTTAAACTTAAGTCGCCACTACACTACAACACTTGCGAAAAGTTATCAAGTAGCCTGCCCCACACACACGGAGCTTCTCGGCCGCTGTCGTAGCTCGTAGCCGACCTCAAATCAAAAGTAGGCCTATGCTAGCCTACACGATAAACCATATTACCATGCGGAACAGCGGCATTCTGCAACCGTGACTGATCACTCTATGAGAGTGATATCCACACAACCCCGCTAGCTTTAAGAAACACTACCGTGTGTGTGTGTGTGTGTGTGTGTGTGTGTGTGTGTGTGTGTGTGTGTGTGTGTGTGTGTGTGTGTGTGTGTGTGTGTGTGTGTGTGTGTGTGTGTGTGTGTGTGTGTGTGTGAGTGTGTGTGTGAGTGTGTGTGTGAGTGTGTGTGTGAGTGTGTGTGAGAGAGTGAGAGAGTGAGAGTGACTGAGTGACTGAGTGTGCGACAAACAGGTTGGATCGGTGTCGGAGCGTAGTGAAAAGACAGAGTGACTGAACTGGTCAATCAACATTGTTGCCAGTGCTCTAAAGTCTGTTCTGTCTGTAGTTTCCTTTGCGCGGAAATGGCCAGATTTCGAAATTAACACGGAACACCACTCCTGTCGAACCGAACTTGTTTTCCGACCTTAATTCTGTTTGTGTACAGTATTCAGATGTGCGCACATACCTCTGCTCCGTAGGGAGACCGCTGGAACTCTCACCGGCTGCCTCTCCTCACGGGTCGAGTGCGAATGGCAGAATCACGTTGGTGGCAGAAAACTGTTGACTACTATGGCTCCTTATTGAACAAGTGTTCAGGGTTCGATTAGGCAGAGAGGACACGTGCAACATGCAAACAAGTAAGATATCTGCACTGTAACAAATCGCTTTGAATTAAACTCACACTTTTGAAGGCCAATAACGAGAGGAAGAGTTAAACACTGCCTACCTGTATGGCGACCGGACCGGATGAACAGAGAAATAAGTTGCAGAACAACTTTAATTTAGTAATGCAGCCTACAATGGTGTAGAGTTCGCCCCCTGTTGTTCAAATATTAGAAATTATTATTCGGCTAGAATCATGCAATCTACAAACTCTTGTCAAAATGTCATTGTTCAAAACCTTCACTTCTGGACTCCTATCATATATATATATATATGTGTGTGTGTGTGTGTGTGTGTATATGTGTGTGTGTGTGTGTGTGTGTGTGTGTGTGTGTGTGTATGTGTGTGTGTGTGTGTGTGTGTGTGTGTGTGTGTGTGTAGCCACCGCAGTGCTGCCACAGGAGGGGTCAGTGTGTGTGTGTCTGTGTTTATGTGTGTGTGTGTGTGTGTGTGTGTGTGTATGTATGTGTGTGTTGGTGTGTGTGTGTGTGTGTGTGTGAGGGTCTGTGTGTCTGTGTTTATGTATACTGTATGTGCGTGTGTGTGTGTGTGTGTGTGTATTTTTATTTATTTTATGTATTTTATTTACTTTATTATTTATTTATTACCCTCTTCCTCCTCACTCTCTCTCACACACACACACACACTCCTGACTGCCCACACTGGTCACCCCCCGCCCCCCCCCCCCCCCTGCCCCCTACACACACACAGTCTGCCCCTTACCAGCTTCTTATTAGCCACATAGGCCTACATACAACACACTGCCCCCTCCTCTGAACCATCAGTATGCCACTGCCCCACACACACAAACACTGCACCCCCCCCCCCCAGCACACACACACACACTGCCCCTACCAGCTTCTTATGCCACATACATACAACACACTGCCCCCCCCCCCCACAAATGAACACTTCCCCTACACATATACGCTGCCCCTTAACCCTCCAACCCCACATACATACAGTACACCACTATTACCCCGCCCCCCCCTTTTTTACCCACTACCACTCCACCCAAGACAGAAAACTGTTGACTACTATGGCTCCTTATTGAACAAGTGTTCAGGGTTCGATTAGGCAGAGAGGACACGTGCAACATGCAAACAAGTAAGATATCTGCACTGTAACATCACTTTGAATTAAACTCACACTTTTGAAGGCCAATAACGAGAGGAAGAGTTAAACACTGCCTACCTGTATGGCGACCGGACCGGATGAACAGAGAAATAAGTTGCAGAACAACTTTAATTTAGTAATGCAGCCTACAATGGTGTAGAGTTCGCCCCCTGTTGTTCAAATATTATAAATTATTATTCGGCTAGAATTCCCCTTTTTTACCCACTACCACTCCACCCAAGACAGAAAACTGTTGACTACTATGGCTCCTTATTGAACATCACACATGCCTGCCCTTAGGATTCCCTTGCCCTCACATACTCACACACACACACACACACACACTTACAGGCTCCCTCTATAGCACGACCCCAGGCAGTTGGGTTGGCCCCTTGAGCCGTGGATCTGCCCAAGGTTTCCTCCTGAACAAGGGAGTTTTTCCTTGCCCCTGTTGCTCCTGGGTGTCCCTTGGTGCTCCCCAACCCCTCTTTGTTTAGTATCTTTTATTTTTCTTTCTAATTTATTTCTGGACACTTGAGCACAATGAATCTCATTACTTATAAATTATTTTTTATGAGTACATGACAATAAACTCGAACCTTAACCCTTGAACCTTATCAGACTGAGCTGTTACAAATTTGATGATGTTATTAAACTCAACAAGTGGCCATGTCTGTCACAGGACTAGACTGCCAAACAGCAGGCTATAAGGTGTGTGCATATCTCTCTTTCTCTCTCTCTCTGCAAATCTTTTTAATTACTTTGTATGAGAGTGGAGCATAATAGTAAGGGATTAAAAGCTAAACATCAGCTCGTATCCATCAAAGCAATCAGGCTACTGGAGAAGCTGAGTTATGAATTCAACAGCACCGAATAGTTATTTGATGGGTTTTGAATGCCACATTGTATACATATTTTTTTCATTCTTATATTGTTTAACTGTTTAATATGTCTGCTATTTATTATTTTTGCTCTTCCCTGGCTGTTGTAACAAGTAGCCTACATTTCCCCAGTGTGCGATCAAATAAAATCTACTCCTATCTTATCATTATTGTCTATTTTCATGCAATCTCTCATTAGATTAGTCAATGATAAAACAAAACTGCCTTGAACAGTGGGCTATAACATATCCACAGAGAACCCAAAACAGACCCAAAGAACCCAAATCACAAATCAGCAGCACAAAACTAGATTAGGTTAGAGTGTGGAATATGTGCTGACGAACCACTGACTAGTCTGGCATACTGTAGCTGCTCAATGCAAATCAAACCAGCTAATAGGCTAACTGAAATAAAACCATGGCAATCTCAAGGTGTGGTGAAGGGTATGTGATGATGAGGGGTTATTTTAATTCCAAAGGCCAAGGAGACTTTATCAGGGTGCATTACCTTTGGCATGTTAAAACAGCACACTTTGAATTTTGCTACCCCAGAGTTAACTTGCAATGTAACTGCCATATGGTATTTAAATTCAATTAACAATAGGATCTCCTTATATGGGCAAAGATGGCAGCCTTGGTTCCTTTTTGTAGGCGAAGTTTAGCAGTCTATAAACTCCACCAGGTGGAGTAGAGCTGCAGAGTGTGTGTGTGTGTGTGTGTGTGTGTGTGTGTGTGTGTGTGTGTGTGTGTGTGTGTGCACTCCCCAAGTAACATATGATGTTCCCAAACAAGCAGGCCTACTGTAGTGTGTAAGCCCACTGTGTAGTGTGTAGGCCTGGCCTGCTGTGTGTGTGCTTGTAGTGTCTACAGGGATGAAGTCTGTTTGATGTGGTATGTGTGTGTGTGTGTGTGTGTGTGTGTGTGTGTGTGTGTGTGTGTGTGTGTGTGTGTGTGTAGTACCCTTCCCTCGTCTGTTAAGCCTGCTGCTATCTGTGATTGAGTAGATCTATAAAGGGATCTGTGATTGGGCAGATCTATAAAGGGATCTGTGATTGAGTACTGTACTGTAGATCTCTAAAGGGATCTGTGATTGAGTAGATCTCTAAAGGGATCTGTGATTGAGTAGATCTATGAAGGGATCTGTGATTGAGTAGATCTCTAAAGGGATATGTGATTGAGTAGATCTACAAAGGGATCTGTGATTGAATAGATCTATGAAGGGATACAGCCTCCTATCTGTGATTGAGGAGGTCTCTAAAGGGATAAAGCCTCGGAAATCAAGAGCTCATTGCTCAGGCAGATCATTCTGGATTCTGGCCATCTGGATATCTGACATGACAAGAGAATGTGTTTGCAGACCTTCTGAAATTATTCAGTAAGAGGAATGCACAATTCAGTAATATGGTTATGGTTATGGTTATGGTTATTTAGCAGACGCCTTTGTCCAAAGCGACATACAAATAAATAACAATACAAATTAAATAACAGTGAACAATTACAAAATAGGGGGAGTAGCAATATTATAAATAAAACAATCATTTAAGCACTAATCTAATGAGAAATAAAACAATGAAATGAGAATAGCAATCAAATAAGTCACTCAGTTAATTATATAATAACAATAACTATAGCATGGTATGGCTAAATTTAAGGACAATAGCAGAATAAATGTCAAATTCTAACAATGGACAAATTATAACAAAACAATACTATTATACAAACCATAACACATAACAAACGCTCAAAAGACTAAGTGCATATTAAACAAATATGCCTTAAGACCCCTCTTAAAAGATCCAAAACTGTTGCTGGAACGGAGAGCACTGGGCAACTCATTCCACCAACACGGAACCACTGAAGAATAGGATCTACAGTTTGACCTAGCATGTATGGTTTGTCGACATAACAGACGCTCCTCAGAAGATCGCAATGGGCGGTTGGGAATGTACATCTTGTAATATACTATGTAATATACCAGCTAACAATTTGTATCAGCATACAATTCAGGAATACACTAACTAACAATTCAGTAATGTATCAGGCCATCAGCATACAATTTCAGTAATTCAGCATACAATTCAGTAATGTATCAGGCCATCAGCATACAATTTCAGTAATTCAGCATACAATTTCAGTAATTCAACATGCAATTCAGTAAACATAGGTTTAATGTAACCACTGATCATGCCTCTTGGAAATACTCAATATGCTGATCGGTCCGATGTACAGTAAAGCCCATTCTCATCTGTGGTTGATTTAGCATGTCTCTTCCATCTGTGGTTGATTTAGCATGTCTGTAATATTAAGTTACCTCCCATTTGTGATTGATTTAGCATGTCTGTAGTAATAAGTTCCCTCCCATCTGTGGTTGATTTAGCATGTCTGTAGTATGAAACCCATTCTATACAGTCTACACTGGGTCTCAGGCTGTGTTTCCATGTGCCCCCATACAGGTTCCCGGACCAGACAATGTCAAGCTGCTATAAACAGGGCAAATCATGAAGGAACCAAAGCTGTGTTTGATGTACAGAGTAATCTACACTCCAGACCACCAGGTGGCAGCACTGTGGCAACCAAGTATTATGCAATCACCACTTACTGACACTGTCCAAATCATTATTCCACCAAAGATGTATTTGTTTATTGTTTTGAATAATTACAACAAAAAGCACAATAACAATCACTTGGGGTAAAGTAAAAGTAAAAGTAAAAGAATATCTAGAATGAAAAAAAAATATATATTTTTAATTAGTTCATTTCAATACCAAAGATATTTCAGGGCATGCATTGTGATATGATAACACACAAATGAAAACAGACACTGAATCATGGAAAATGGAAAACCTTTTGGTTATTGACCAGCTATGTTGCTGTAAACTTACTGATCCAACATTTATGATCTGAAACAGAGGCATTGACAGATTTAGACCTGCATCAGGTTTGGACTTCATACATGTGAGACCTGAGTCATGTTAGACCTCCATCATGATTAGACTTGATTCATAAAAGACCAGTCTTCCCTGAGAAAAGGCGTGATGCAAAATGAATAATAGATGTACTGCTCTCTCTCACACACACACACACACACACACACACAGCTGATTGGCTGCTCAGCTGCCAGTGTGTTCTTCTCTGCTGGCGTTGACACGCACACACACACACACACAGGGTGAGAGGGGCGCCCTCTGCAGGTGGTCACAGGTGCAGCGCTCCATAAAGGTGGGGGTCCAGTTCCTCCAGCAGGCACACACACACCCACACACACACACACACACACACACAGGGTGAGAGGGGCGCCCCCTGCAGGTGGTCACAGGTGCAGCGCTCCATAAAGGTGGGGGTCCAGTTCCTCCAGCAGGTCCAGCATGATGCTGCATGCTGTATCTCCCTTCCTGTGCACCATGTCCACCAGGCAGCTCACCTGGTCCTGCAGCACCTGGTTCCCCTGCAGGACCTCTTCAGCCTCCCTGCTGCTCAGCACAGGAGGCCTGTGGGCCTGGAGTTGGTCCAGCATGCTCCTCAGGACACCGCTGGACACTCCACTGATGAGGCCGGGCCGCACCTGGAACAGCCGCTCTGATCACAGGAGAGAGAGTGTGTCAGACCACCTGTGGAACCATCTGTGTGTGTGTGTGTGTGTGTGTGTGTGTGTGTGTGTGTGTGTGTGTGTGTGTTCAAGATTCAAGATACTTTATTGCCAATTATGTAAAAAACATAGGAATTTGTTTCAGCAATTACAGTGTGTTTTCAAGTAACATATCCGCAGCTAGACGAAGACAGTGATGACACAACAGACAGTGTGTGTCTGTCTGTCTGTCTGTCTGTCTGTCTGTCTGTCTGTCTGTCTGTCTGTCTGTCTGTGTGTGTGTGTGTGTGTGTACCTGTGTTTGTCCCCTGGCTGCTGCCCTGTCCTGGGTTCCTGCTGGGCTGGCAGTAGTCGCGTCTGCGGATCTTGACTGTCCAGATGGGCTCTGTGTGCTGAGAGCTGATGACCTCCATATCAAACTCCTCCTCTGGCTGCTCCATGCACACTTCAAAAAACTTACTAGTGGAAGGCGGCCACAGGTTCAGGTTCTTCTTAGGTTGGATTTCCGAAGGACAAGATGGACACAATGTCCTCACACAAAAGGTGTCCTTCAGCCAAAGCGAGCCCACAGCGCCGGGTTTGTCAATCCACACCCCCCTCTTCTCCACCTCCTTCTTGTGGATGGCCCGGATGTGAGCTGGGTCATTTGGCACCAGGTAGGTGTGGAGTTCCAGGGGAGTGATGCAGGTGCAGAAGAGCAGCAGCTCACAGTGGACTTTGGGAAAAAGCAGATCCCTCAGGTAATACACCACCCCAAACAGAGAGAAGGAGGGGTGGACAAACCTGGCATGGTGTCTGGTCAGCTCACACACCTCCACACACACTCCACTCTCTCGCCCATGCAGGACCCTCACAGCATCACACACAGATGCCTCTGAACCCCCCAAACAGAGGAAATGTGGCAAATGGATCTCCTCCAGCTCTCCTGACATGAGTTTGATGTTCATCAGAGGACCAGCAGGTCCGAGCTGCATATGGGCCAGCTCTCCAGCAAAGACATGCCAATCAGTGAAGTGGTACTGCAGAGTGACTGGACCAGCACACGTCCAGCGCAGACCAGACTCTGGGCACTCATAGCTCCCTGCAGGAGAGCTCAGGCTGTAGGTGGAGACGCTCTCCTCTGTGGAGACTTCAGGCTTCACCAGGACCCAGTGGCTGGAGTCTGGAACTTGAGCACAGGATTCACAGCTCCTCTGTTGGGCATCCTTGTGGTGATCCTCCCTTTAACACAAACGCACACACACACACACACACAGACACACACACACACGCACACAGGCACACACACACACACACATACACAAATAGTTTGAACACAGGAAAAGCTGCACATTGACACATTTTTCCCTCAAAACACTGGTCAGGTCTAGCCTGGTCCTACCACACTCTCGTACATTCATAATGTACAGAGAGTCTGGGTCTGCGGTATATTCACGGGTTTTCACAAGACAAAAATGTGCAGGTCCAATCAGTGAACAGAGCTTAGAACACAGCTTAGAACAATGACGTTGAGGTTGTGCGCTAGTTTGAGCATGTCACGTCTCGACCAAACGTTAGCGATTGGTTATGGCAGATCTGAGTGGCTCTGGGCAGATCCAATAGTTTTAAATATCGACAGAGTATCTGCATTCAAGGAAGCTCACGCTTGGCAATGGAAAGTGGCCAGACTCTCTGTGCATTGTGAATGTACGAGACGTGAGTATGGCAGCACCAGGCTACTGTAGGTCAGGTCATGGTGTTCAGAAGGAATTGTGATCCTTCATCAGTGGATGATAGTAAAGGCTACATTCACCAGACGCTCCTACTGTATTTCATCTCTGACACTACACATACAGTATAGTTAAGAACAAAATGATTCATACCCCTGGCAAATAGATTAAATGTCGATCTTCTCTTGGCCAATACATTTGTTCTGACTGAAAATGACACTGCCACATGGCTAAAGATTGTAAGACAATGTGGTAGAAACATGGAAACAAAAAAAGAAGTGCTTTCATCTGGACCTGTCTCTGAGGTGCAGCTCTGCAGCATCTGAGTGGGAGCTGCTAGCAGAGGCTGCTGCTGCTGCTGGACTCTCCTTTAGGAAGGTACTACCATTCACCCTAGAAGACAAATGATTACCGATATGATAACAGTCATATTAGTTTCACCAGTCTGAACACTATAAAACAAACACACACACACACAGTCTCCTACTCCACATACAAACACACACATCAACTCAGAGTTGAGTATGATGGTCCTCTTGGTAGTGCTGCCGCGATTAATCGACATAATCGAACTAATCGATTATGAAAATTAGTCGATGCCATTTTTTTTAGTCGACTAATCGTTTTGCTATTGACCCCCTATTTATTTTTGGTCTCCCGTCTCTAACGGCTGTAATGTTATTACATCTGTTATTAACTCTACAAAAGTAGGCTGATATTGATATGAGCATATCTATATCTATGGCTATATGTCATGTTTTGGCCCTTCAGTTGAGTTAAAAATACACAACAAAATAACGAAAACTTGTTTTTTTAAAAAAAAAAAAAATAGTCGTTTAGATTAGTCGACTAATCGAAAAATTTGTCGAAAGATTAATCGTTCGAAAATTAGTCGTTAGTGGCAGCACTACCTCTTGGGTGTGTGTGTATGTGGGGTGGGGGTCGTATATAAAGTATAAGTATATATACAGTACTTTTTTGATCCCGTGAGGGAGATTCGGTCTCTGTGTTTATCCCAATTCTTGAATTAGTGAACACACACAGCATGCAGTGAACACTAAGCAATGAGCTGCATGCCCAACAGTGGCACTCAGGGAGCAGTGAGGGGTTAGGTCGGTGCCTTGCTCAAGGGCACTTCAGCCGTGGACTGGTCGGGGGTTGAACCAGCAACCCTCCAGTTACAAGCTCGAAGCCCTAACCAGTAGAAGCTCTACCCCCTGTGAAACGTTACCCCCCACTGAAACCAAAGTAATTACAGCATGCATGAATAGCCAACACAAGACAACATTGCACGGGTTAAGTTTATTTACAACATAACACATGACATATCTGATCATTACTCACGTACTGTACCTATAACTATAAAGCACACACACACACACACACACACACACACACAGTCAAATTCCATAACTATAACAAAATATCATCATAGGGAGCCACTGATATGTACACATATTCATCATACTTCAACAATCAGAGGACCAAACAGTAGTACATTCACACACACACACACACACACACACACACACACACACAGTAGTGTACTACTCCCTATGAAGCCCCTCCACACACACTCATCAGTGGGTTCTCCCCCACACACACAGATCTGTTGTTGTGTGTTCACACTAGTTTCTCCAGTTTGTAATATCCAATGATGATTGAATGATATCCAATACACTCACACACTGTACCTGTCAGTGCCAGACTGTGACTCAATCATCACAATGTATCACAAATCACAATTGTTACATCAATAGAGGTATGCACTGACACACAGAAACACAAAGAAACAGATGAACACACACACACAAACAACCACATGAACACACACACATGACCACACACACAAACACATACATTGTTACAGGCCCCTGGCCTTGCCTCTTCCCCGGCTGTGCTTCTCTCGTTTCTCGTCCGCAGGTGATTGGAGGCAATTGGCTAATTAGGTGCACCGGTGCACAGGTCACCTGATGGGTCTTAAGGCGCTGGAGTTCCTCCCACAGAGAGCCGTGGACCCGAGACTTGAGCAGAGCAGCAGACTAACTGTAAGAACGCTGTCCTGGCTTGAAAACACTCCACAGAACACCCGAAACAAATAAATTATAACGTCAGACTATCGATGCACATGCCTGTGTTGATAGAACAATGTTAGAAATAAAACTAACCTTGCATCGCATTGCAGTAGAATTCTTTGTTCCCTGTATGGCAGTGGCGGATTGATATTGAGAAAGTAGTCCCTCAAAATGCAATACATCATTGAGTTGCAAGGTTAGTTTTATTTCTAAAATTATTCTATCAACACGGACATGTATATCGATAGTCTGTAGTAAGAGTAAGACTGTTTTGGATGTTACCGTTGAAATGCGTTAGCTCAGAACCAGCGTTAGCAAAGGGGAACGCTGCAACTGAAGGAAGGGGTTAAACGCGATAAAAACTATCTCCACTGACCTACTGTATATCACATCGGCAAAGTTGGAAATGATGTCCTATGTCCAAAATTCCTAACTATTCCTTTAAAGAACGCTGTCCTGGCTTGCTTGGAGTCGCCCTTGTGTTTTCCGTCTGAAGGCAGGCAGGCCGGCCGCCACTTCTAGCAACTTTGGACTTTCGTTTCGAGCAAAATAAAATACTGCAACCTCGCTGTTACCCCCTTTTTTGTTGTTGCACCCATTCACGGCGTAACACACATGAACACACACACAGTGGAACACATACATGAACACACACACACATGAACACACACACGAATACATGAACATACACACGAGCACACACACATGAATACATACATGAACACACACTTGAACACACACATGAACACACACACAAACACACACACATGAACACATACATGAATACACATACATGAATACATAAACATGAACACACACATGAACACACACATGAACACAAACACATGAACACACACATATGAACACACACATATGAACACATCCATGAATACATACATGAACACACACACATGAACACACACATGAATACAAACACATGAACAAACACATAAACAAACACACATGAACACACACATGAACAACCACATGAACAAACACACACACACACACACACAGACACACACATGAACAAACACACATGAACACACACATAAACACAGACATGAACACACACACATGAACACATACATGAACACACACATGAACAAACCCACACTCGTCACTGGACACTCCCCCCACACACAGATCTGTTGTTGTGTGTTCAGACTCACTCTAGTTTCTCCAGTTTGCAGTTGGGATTCTTGAGGAGCTCTGAGAGATGCTGAACTCCTGCATCATGAAGCTCATTGTAACTCAGGTCCAGCTCCTTCAAACTGCAGGAGTTTGATCTGGCAGCTGACGCTATCGCAGCACAGCTCTTCTCTGTGAGGGAACAACCAATCAGCCTGGAGAAACAAAACACATGATGACATATCTGATTATTACACTCACATAACATACCTCCAACTATACAACACACACACACACACACACACACACACACACACAAACACACACACACACACACACACACACACACACACACACACACACAAACACACAAACACACACACACACACACACACACACACACACACACAGACACACACACACACACACACACACAAACTCACATATATGAACAACCAAATGAAACACACACACACACACACACACACACACACAAACACACACACACACACACACACACCCACAGACCCCTACACAGACACACACCCACACACCCACACACCCACACAGTAGTGTACTACTCCCTTTGAAGCCCCTCCACCCACACTCGTCACTGGACACTCCCCCCACACACAGATCTGTTGTTGTGTGTTCAGACTCACTCTAGTTTCTCCAGTTTGCAGTGGGGATTCTTGAGGAGCTCTGAGAGATGCTGAACTCCTGCATCATGAAGCTCATTCTCACTCAGGTTCAGCTCCTTCAAACTGCAGGAGTTTGATCTGGCAGCTGACGCTATCGCAGCACAGCTCTTCTCTGTGAGGGAACACCACTGCAGCCTGGAGAAACATAACACATGATGACATATCTGATTATTACACTCACATACTGTACCTCTCTAACTATTCAACACACACACACACACACACACACACACACACACACACACAAACACACACACACACACACAAAAACTCACATATATGAACAACCAAATGAAACACACACACACACACACACACACACACACACACCCCCACACACCCCTACACAGACACACACACACACACACACCCACACACCCACACAGTAGTGTACTACTCCCTTTGAAGCCCCTCCACCCACACTCGTCACTGGACACTCCCCCCACACACAGATCTGTTGTTCTGTGTTCAGACTCACACTAGTTTCTCCAGTTTGCAGTGGGGATTCTTGAGGAGCTCTGAGAGATGCTGAACTCCTGCATCATGAAGCTTATTGTTACTCAGGTCCAGCTCCTTCAAACTGCAGGAGTTTGATCTGGCAGCTGACGCTATCGCAGCACAGCTCTTCTCTGTGAGGGAACACTTAACCAGCCTGGAGAAACATAACACATGATGACATATCTGATTATTACACTCACATACTGTACCTCTCTAACTATTCAACACACACACACACACACACACACACACACACACACACACACACACACAAACTCACATATATGAACAACCAAATGAAACACACACACACACACACACCCACACCCCTACACAGACACACACACACACACACACACACACACACACACACAGTAGTGTACTTTGAAGCCCCTCCAACCACACTCGTCACTGGACACTCCCCACACACACAGATCTGTTGTTGTGTGTTCAGACTCACATTAGTTTCTCCAGTTTGCAGTGGGGATTCTTGAGGAGCTCTGAGAGATGCTCAACTCCTGCATCATGAAGCTCATTGTTACTCAGGTTCAGCTCCTTCAAACTGCAGGAGTTTGATCTGGCAGCTGACGCTATCACAGCACAGCTCTTCTCTGTGAGGGAACACTCAACCAGCCTGGAGAAAAATAACACATGATGACATATCTGATTATAACACTCACATAACATACCTCCAACTATACAACACACACACACACACACACACACAGAAAACACAGAGGATCACACACACACATGAACTCACACATGAACACAGAGAGAAACACACAGACGAACACACACACAAACACACACACACACACACACACACACACACAGACATGAACTAACACATGAACAACTAAATGAAAACACACCGGAACACGCACATGAACACACACACGAACAACCAAATGAACACACACACGGCACACACATCAACACACACACACACACCCACCCACCCACCCACCCACCCACCCACCCACACACACACACACACACACACACACACACACACACACACACACACACACACACACACACACACACACACACACACACACACACACACACACACACACACACACACACACACACACACACACACACACACACACACACACAAACTCACATACACAAACTCACATAAATGAACTCACATACATGAACAACCAAATGAAACACACCCACACACACACACCCACACAGTAGTGTACTACTCCCTTTGAAGCCCCTCCACCCACACTCGTCACTGGACACTCCCCCCACACACAGATCGGTTGTTGTGTGTTCAGACTCACACTAGTGTCTCCAGTTTCCAGTGGGGATTCTTGAGGAGCTCTGAGAGATGCTGAACTCCTGCATCATGAAGCTCATTGTATCTCAGGTTCAGCTCCTTCAAGCTGCAGGAGGTTGATCTGGCAGCAGACGCTATCACAGCACAGCTCTTCTCTGTGAGGGAACACTTACTCAGCCTGGAGAAACATAACACATGATGACATATCTGATTATTACACTCACATACTGTAACTCTGACTATACACACACACACACACACACACACACACACACACAAACTAACACATGAACAACTAAATGAAAACACACCGGAACACGCACATGAACATACACACAAACAACCAAATGAACACACACACGACACACACATGAACACACACACACACACACACACACACACAAAATCATATACACAAACTCATATAAATGAACTCACATACATGAACAACCTAATGAAACACACCCACACACACACACCCACACACCCACACAGACACACACACACACACACCCACACACCCACAGAGTAGTGTACTACTCCCTTTGAAGCCCCTCCAACCACACTCGTCACTGGACACTCCCCCCACACACAGATCTGTTGTTGTGTGTTCAGACTCACTCTAGTGTCTCCAGTTTGCAGTGAGGATTCTTGAGGAGCTCTGAGAGATGCTGAACTCCTGCATCATGAAGCTCATTCTGACTCAGGTTCAGCTCCTTCAAACTGCAGGAGTTTGATCTGGCAGCTGACGCTATCGCAGCACAGCTCTTCTCTGTGAGGGAACAACGCATCAGCCTGGAGAAACATAACACATGATGACATATCTGATTATTACACTCACACAACAAACCTCCAACTATACAACACACACACACACACACACACACACACACACACACACACACACGAAGACACAGAGGAAGACACACACATGAACTCACACATGAACACAGAGAGAAACACACAGACGAACACACACACAAACACACACACATGAACTAACACATGAACAACTAAATGAAAACACACCGGAACACACACATGAACATACACACGAACAACCAAATGAACACACACACGACTCATACATGAACACATACACACACCAACACACACACAAACTCACATACATGAACTCACATATATGAACTCACATACATGAACAACCAAATGAAACACACCCACCCACACACACACACACACACACACACACACACACCCACACCCCCACACAGACACCCCCACACAGACACACACACACACACACACACACACACACACACAAACACACACACACACACACACACACACACACACACACACACACACACACAGTAGTGTACTACTCCCTTTGAAGCCCCTCCAACCACACTCGTCACTGGACACTCCCCCCACACACAGATCTGTTGTTGTGTGTTCAGACTCACCCTAGTGTCTCCAGTTTGCAGTGGGGATTCTTGAGGAGCTCTGAGAGATGCTGAACTCCTGCATCATGAAGCTCATTGAGACTCAGGTGCAGCTCCTTCAAACTGCAGGAATTTGATCTGGCAGCTGACGCTATCGCAGCACAGCTCTTCTCTGTGAGGGAACAGTCAAACAGCCTGGAGAAACAAAACACATGATGACATATCTGATTATTACACTCACATAACATACCTCCAACTATACAACACACACACACACACACACACACACGAACACACAGAGGAACACACACACATGAACTCACACATGAACACACACATGAACACAAACAGAAACACACAGAAGAACACACACACACACACACACACACACACACACACACACACACACACACACACACACACACACACACACACACACACACACACACACACACACACACACACACACACACACACACACACACACACACACACACACACAGAGACACACACACACCCACACCCACACAGTAGTGTACTACTTCCTTTGAAGCCCCTCCACCCACACTCGTCACTGGACACTCCCCCCCACACACAGATCGGTTGTTGTGTGTTCAGACTCACATTAGTGTCTCCAGTTTGCAGTGGGGATTCTTGAGGAGCTCTGAGAGATGCTGAACTCCTGCATCATGAAGCTTATTGCCACTCAGGTTCAGCTCCTTCATACTGCAGGAGTTTGATCTGGCAGCTGACGCTATCGCAGCACAGCTCTTCTCTGTGAGGGAACACTGCAACAGCCTGGAGAAACAAAACACATGATGACATATCTGATTATTACACTCACATAACATAACATACCTCCAACTATACAACACACACACACACACACACACACACACACACACACACACACACACACACACACACACACACACACACACACACACACACACACACACACACACACACACACACACACACACTGACTCCATCATCACAATGTATAGTATTAGAGATCACAATTGTTACATCAATAGAGGTATGCACTGACACACACAAACACACAAGAACACAAGAACACACACATGAACACAAACATGAACACACAAACACACACACAAACTCACACATGACCACAATCATGAACACACACAGAGGAACACACACATGAACACACAGAGGAACACATAGTGTATTCAATTTACATCAATGTTACATCAACATAGTTTTAGTAACTAGTACTGTTAGTTAGTTAAGTAACAATGGCTGTCAAAGTCCAAGGAGGTCCACATGGGAATGATCATGTTGGAGAACGAAGTTCAGACTGAACCTTCACAGAGAAGAAAACATGACTGGATAAAATCAGGAATGGCAGGAGGTCACCCAGTAGATCTGCCTCTGATCATAGGGTGTCCTGAACACACAATGTCACACATTACAGGTTTACCTACAGTGCTGATGTGACCACTGCAACCAACCTCTGAAGGACACATAAACTCTCCTACTCTCTATCTGACCTTCATAATCAATTAGAAATGGCAATAAACATGACAGTAACATGGCAATGTCACGACACACAACATCAACTCCCTTTCTCTCTCTGTTTTACTCACGTAGCTGATGTGGATGCTGTGACCACTGGAACCAGCCTCTGAAGAACTTCATCTGGACTGAGGAGTTCAGTCTGATCAGTCCCTGGTGTCTTTATGTACTTCTGCAGGTCAAACTCATCCAGCTGCTCCTCTGGAATCTTAAACCTAAATCTACTAGTCTTCCATTGTCCTGGTAAGAATGTGACTACAGACAGAGTTCCCAAGCTCCTGTCAATCACCTCCACTACAGCATGCTGATTCAGCTCATTCAGACAGTAGAACAGATTGATCTGTCTGTCTGAATCATCCTCATCTCTGATCTTCTGCTTGATATACTGGACTGTGTGCTCATAGCTCTGTGGTTGACTACCTGTCTGTGGCAGTAGGTGCATTAAGAGATTCTGATTGGACTCCAGTGACAGGCCCAAAAGGAAGCGGAGGAAAAGGTCCAGGTGTCCATTTTTACTCTGTAAGGCCAGGTCCACTGCAGTCTTGTGTAGGTCATGCAATGTCGCAGCTCTGAATAGCGCAGAGAGCTGAGAGGTTGACTGTTGGTCAGACATGCTTCCCTCTCTGTTTCTGAAGCATATGAACACATACAAAGCTGCAAGAAACTCTTGAATGCTCAGATGCACAAAGCTGAACACCTTGCCCTGGTACAGCCCAGACTCCTCTCTGAAGATCTGGGTACACACTCCTGAGTACACTGATGCTTCTGTGACATCAATGCCACATTCTCTCAGGTCTTCGTCATAGAAGATCAGATTGCCCTTCTCCAGCTGTTGAAAAGCCAGTTTCCCCAGTTTGAAAATCATCTCTTCATCTGTCTCTTTTCTCTCTGTGTACTTTTCTTTTTTGATGCAAGTCTGAATGATCAGGAAGCGAGTATACATTTGAGTGAGAGTTCTTGGCACTTCGAGTTTGTCTGATTCAACTGATGCTCTCTCTACCACCGTGGCTGAAATCCAGCAAAATACTGGAATGTGGCACATGATGTAGAGGCTCCTGGATGACTTCAGGTGTGTGATGGTTCTGCTGGCTAGGTTCTCATCACTGATTCTCTTCCTGAAGTAATCCTCTTTCTGTGGGTCATCAAATCCCCTCATTTCTGTCACCTGGTCCACACACTCAGGAGGGATCTGATTGGCTGCTGCTGGTCGAGTGGTGATCCAGAGGAGAGCAGAGGGAAGCAGATTCTTCTTGATGAGGTTTGTCAGCAGCACATCCACTGAGGCTGGCTCTGTCACATCAGAACATATCAGGTTGGAGTGGAAATCTAGAGGAAGTCGACACTCATCCAGACCATCAAAGATGAACATGACTCTGTACTCTGAACTGGTGAAGATTTTTGAATCTTCTATTTCTGGGAAGAAGTGCTGAAGAAGCTCCACCAGACTGAGTTTGTTGTCCTTCATCAGGTTCAACTCTCGGAAAGGAAGAGGAAATATGAAGTGGACATCCTGATTGGTTTCTCCTTCAGCCCAGTCCAGGCAGAACTTCTGCACAGAGACTGTTTTCCCAATGCCCGCCACTCCCTTTGTCAGCACTGTTCTGATGGGTTTGTGTTGTCTGTGATCAGATTCATCAGACGCATCATCACATTGATCAAATGTATCATCAGACTCATCAGATGTATTATCAGACATATAAGACACATCATCATCATCATCATCATCATCATCATCATCCAATAAAGTTTTAAAGATGTCACTGCATTTGATTGGTCTGTCTTGTGCTGATTCTCCCCAAGATGCGTTTGTAATAGATGCTCTCTCGATCTGTCTGACCTCATGTTCCTCATTGACCCCTCCTCCTCCCTTTGTTAGGAAGAGCTCTGTGTAGATCTCCTGGAGGAGTCTGGATTCTCCCTGATTAGGTACTCCCTCATTCAGATGCTGAAACTTGCTCTTCAGTGCAGACCGGAATTTCTCATGGACCTCTACCTGTTTTGGTGTCCATCTGGATCAATAACAGAATCACAAATAAACCTTTAAATAGAACATGTTAACAAAACATCATCATCACTACGATAGCTCTACTACAGTCAGAATGTATATGAATTCATGTGTTGTCCAATTGTTAACTATTAACAGGGGCTACAGCTCATATTGTAATGTAATTTTCTCAATAGGAACATAATGTGATAATGCAGGGCGTTTGTAGGCTATAACACACACTGGCATACATGGTGAGATGGTCAGTAGGGGACTGGCATTGTACACACTGTGTGAAACAAATTACAGGCCACAATGTTACAACAAAAAAGTTTATGGAGCCGTAAAGTGAGATATGAGGTTATGACACCAGTCAGATAAAGAAATGTTTCATATAAAGGCTTAAAACACTTCAGAGGTAAAGTTATTAGTTCTCAAAGTGAGGCCAAAATGAAGGGAGGTCAATGGAATGCTAACTTCAGGTAAAGCCTTATTAGCCTCAGAGCTTCCCATAGGGGGTCTGCTTTACTAACGTCTTCTTTACTAACGTTCTTCTTTACTAACGTTACTAACCTAGGGGGTCTTCTTTACTAACGTCTTCTTTACTAACGTTCTTCTTTACTAACGTTAACGTAGGGGGTCTTCTTTACTAACTTACCCCCTTGTGTTTTCCATACTAAATACTATTTGCCCTCCATAAAGACTGACCTGTCAGAGCCAGATGAGGACACACGCCCTTTGGAGTCTCTGCTCCTCTTCTTCTTCCCATCTGGATCAGAGTCCATCACGTCTGGACACACACACACACACACACACACACACACACACATGGAGAGAGAGAGAAACCACAGACAGAAATAAAAGGTGATACCGTGTTCTGCATTACTGAAACTGTGTAGCAGGTAAACAAATATCATGAACAGGGTCAATGTAGACTTACGAGTCATGGATCTCTGGAGTTTCTGTTTCTTCTGACTGAGTTTGACTTGAGAAGAAGGTCCTGCTTGATCTTCCTCCTCCTCATCCTCTGTCTCGCTGGTGATATGCCCTCTCCATTTCCTTTTATTCATGTTTTTCTTTCTCTCTGTATCTTGATCTTAGCTTATAACATCTGTCTGTTTTGGACCTTTGTTGAATGAAACAGATTCATCAAGTCTGGAAACACACATGCACGCACACACCCGCATACACAAACGCACACAAACACACACAAAGACAGAGAGTGAAATCACAGACACTGAAATAGAAGGTGATGTGTTCTGTATTAGCCACACTGAAAAGGCAAGCCATGTTGTACAGACACAGGATCTCCTAGCCCCATGCCGGCTAATTTTATGCTAACATCATAACAGTAGAGGGCCTATTTGCTTGCTTGCTGATTGTGATCCTAAAGCAGTACATTCTTTGTTCATTCGACTGATACGGCTTTTTCAGGGCCGATGTCAATACCGATTATTAGATTAGATTAAATTAGATTAGATGAGATTCAACTTTACGGTCACTGTGCAGAGTACAAGTACAACAACAATGAAATGCTCTTTCCATTTAACCAGAAGTGCAAAAAAAGCAGCAATGGGATATACAAAGTATAAACAGGTGGTGAATAGACATGACAGGATATATAGTGCAGTGTAGACAGTAGTATATAGTTGGTTTACAGTAATATATATATATTAAATATGAATATATCCAGTGTATTAGCAGTAACGTTATAACAGCAGACTATAAATATGGACACGAAGTATGAACAACATACAGATATGTGCAGTGTAGTAGCAGTAACAGTATACGAGTAGTATTATATAGAGTAGAATCATATATGCAGTGTTTAATAGAATATATTGTAAGTATACAAATGTATATTTATTATGGACCGATATGTACACCATGTACAGCTGTGTGCAGTGTGGTAACTGTGCCATTGCAGTGCTGAAACAGTAACATTCTAAGAGTAGACCAGGATGAAAAGAATGGTGAGCAGTAAAATATGGCTATGTAGGCTATGAGTGTAATTACAGTAGGCCTATGTATGTACATTTATAAACAAATCAATAGAAAACTACAGGTAGGATGGGGGGTTCTGTAAAGGGGCAACAATGTTTGTCCCTATGTCAAGGTTACGGTCTCAACAGGTGTTTGTGGGATTGTGGGTGTGATTTCCTGTATTCTGGTGCATGTTAGAGATGGCCAATGCCATTGTTTCCCTTTCATGTCAGTAGTCTACTGAAGTAGCCTACAAATGTATTTAATATGAACATGAAATAACAAGAAGTAGGCTAGCTAGTTTGCCATTTTCATCTAGACTAGGCCTAAATCTCGCGTCGTTTAACAGCATTGCCACGATAGCCTACCTACACGATAAACCATATAGCCTATTACCATGCGGAACAGCGGCATTCTGCAACAGTGACTGATCACTCTGTGAGAGAGTGATATCCACACAAACACACAGACCCGCTAGCTTTAAGAAAACTACCGTGTGTGTGTGTGTGTGTGTGTGTGTGTGTGTGTGTGTGTGTGTGTGTGTGTGTGTGTGAGTGAGTGTGCGCGCGCGCGTACGTGTGTTTCCTCAAAAACACGGAACAAAGTGCTTCAAGTTCAATTCAAGTTAGACTGCCTTTGCCTGAAATTAACCAGTTTTGTAATAATGCAGCACATCCAACCCACCGAACCGAATTTCTTTGTTTCTCCTGGTGCAGATGTCCGCAGATAGCCGACCTCACCTCAGCCTGAACAAACTGGTGAGAGTTTCACCCACCGCGCGTCGGGAGAATATCAGAGTGCCAAGCCAAGCGACAGAAAACTGTTGTCCCTATGACTCTGTACGCCGAAGTGCAAATGTAAGGATCTGCACATTCCACACGATCATACATACGTTTTGGATTAAAAAAAAAACCCTTCATAGTGTTCAAGGTTAAGTGAGGAGATAGAGGGTTAACATAGCCTACCTGCAGCACGACGACTGGGGTGCAGACTTGAGCTGTAGAACTACTTTCACTTTGTTAATGTGCACTCAAAAGCGCGAGCGGTATCCGGGAACTTCGAATAGAGCTCCCCAGTCCCGCCCACAGCCTTGTCCGGAAGTAAAAATCCAATACAATTTCTCCATTGACAATTGGAGAATAAGCCATAACATCGTAACCGTCCATGGTAGACTTAAAACCAGCTACGATGTGACTAAGCGATTATACCTGCTCATGTAGATGTCAAAAGTTAATGGGGCATCAACCTTGTTTTGAGAAAACAATGCTTTATTCACGATTTAACGAGAGAGTAGCCTACTACACTACCCGACACCCTAACGTGTAAAACTGGTGAAAGCAGAGCCTTTGATTGGTAGAGATCGCCGTTGCCATGGCAATGCCAAACAAACTGTACTCAGCTTTTCCCGCGCCTATCGTCCAGCTTCGTCTCGCTGGAACTTCAAACCTTAAAATGGCTGCAGGGCTGATCAGGACCGATGTGTGGTCTTCCGAAAAATAACGGTTTTCTCATCTTGAAGGTTGAATTTACTCAATGGAAACGGTAGGAAGTAATCATCTTCTTTTCTCAGATTAATATGGAACCATGTTAAACTATCTTTAGGCTGCAAATGTTGGAAATGTGTGTACGTTTGCAAAGCATCCTGGGATTTGAGTTCTCTATCTCGGAATTTAAGATATGTAGGCTACACAGTCTTGTAGCCTACCTTTCGCTTTTTTTACATTTTCTGTTCATTTTTTCACTCGAAATTATAAGTTATATGCTTATGAGTCACATCGTAGCTGGTTAGCCTAAGGCATGGTCTAAAACTCTTTATATCCGAATTTTTCCAGAAGTCAATGGGAGAAATGAATGAGAATTTTACTTCCGGACAAGCACCTCTCTCGGAGGAGGGGCGGGACTGGGGAGCTCTATAGACCTCTGAAGTTCCCGTACTAAAAGGGACCAAAACGGCACCCTTTGCCCATTTAAGGAGATCCTGTAAATTGAGGCTAGCAAAGGCTAATTGCGTTGCAAGTTCACTAAGGGTAGTGTGATGGGGAAATCCACTAACCCAGTGGTTCTCAATTGTTTAGGTAGGCACCTCAGAGACCAATTGACTCTCCAAGTACCACCATTATGACCAGTATATCAAATTTAATATAAGCCAATTTAATATATATTTTACATTGCACATACTGTTTTGCATTGTTTTGTTTCTTTTTTTCAAGAATAAATAAGAAAAGACTAGTTTTAATTTAACGATTTTGCATTATATATACTGTATATATTGTCTTCATGAAATACATGAAATGTCATAATACATGAAATACATGAAGACTTGGAGACTTCCACTACTTCAACACTTCTAACAGAGAGTCCGCGTATACCACTGGTACCCGTGTTTGAGAACTACTGAACCCGTTACTCCAATCAAGCACTAAACTACTGCACTAACCCGTTACTCCAATCACGCACTAAACAACCTGCGGAGAACAGTCTGAGATGAGAAGAAGCCACTGAAGGCTTTTAATAACAAATCCTCTGATATAGACTACTGTAAGTCGGTAACAGTCAGGCAGGAGATGTGAATGGATGGATGTCCTAGCTGCGATAATTCAAGAACCAGGCCTCTGGTGAGAAGATGCACACAATCTAAATTGATTTCAATCTCTCTTGGGAGTCTGCTTTGATTCTAGTGTTAAAGCACCTCCTATATGGCCATATGACTGACACCTTTTCAGCCAGTCAGCGTACTCAATCAATTGCATCGGTGGATCAGTTTGTCGTATTGTCCATAACAATAACGTGCACCAATTATTTGGCACTTGGTGAGTCTGTTAGATTACTTGCTGCAGGCCTGTTTCATGTACGTATGTGCCAGTGCATGACATCATCCCTTGGTGGCTGCCTGGCCGTACAAATTTACCACCATTATGTTTGTCTTGTTCATGAAAAAAATTGAAAACAAAAAAAAAAGGCCTCCACTGCTTATTTGATGTGTTTTCAGCATATTGCTTGATTGTGACCATATAGAGGCACAGAGGTGTGATGCCACGTGTGGCAGTAGACGGCGCTAGAGAGCTGTAGTGCTTCATCAGATCAGCTGGATATCAGCTGTTCTGCACACAGCAGGGAAGCAGAAGCTGCTTGTTGTGCCTGTAATCATGTATTGGTGAAAAGAATGCTTATTAACGGTCCAGCGTAATGTTTTTGTGTGTGTGTGTGTGTGTGTGTGTGTGTGTGTGTGTGACTGCATGTGTCAGTGCCAGGACCTGTGAGGTTGGTTTGTTCTGAACGGTAGCCAAATTGAATGACTCACTAGTACCATGCAATGCAACAAACACACACACACACACACACACACACACACACACACACACACACACACACACACACACACACAGAGCCCTGCATGCCTGAGTGGCATCCATCCGGGCAGGCTGTGATATCTTTGTGTTTGTTTATTTATTTATTTGTTTGTTTACAATATTTATTTATGTGACAGCACTGAGGATTATGACACAACGTACACAAGGCACATATAACATGGTTTCAGACATAACACAACACAACACTGCACTAAACACAATGCAGTTCAAATACAACACAATCTAAACACAACACACAGAGTAGTCTAAACATAATACGGTGTAAACACAACACAACACTGCACTAAACACAATGCAGTTCAAATACGACACAATTTACAGTAAGCAACACGCAGAGTAGTCTAAACATAATACGGTGTAAACACAATGCACGACACAGTTTAAACACAATGCAGTTCAAATACAACACAATCTAAACACAACATACAGAGTAGTTTAAACACAATACAGTGTATTGCACATTGGAATACGATATTGAGGAAGCAAGGAGATATCTTGGATTTTGAGCGTGCCTCTCTTTACACACAATGCAGTGTAAACAAAACACACAGAGTAGTCTCAACACAATTCCGTGCAAACACAACACAAGACATATTTCATCATCAGAGATCCCAGTCACCCCAACAACTGACTCTTCTCTGTCCTACGGTCTGGGAAACATTACTGTACCACTCTGTCTATCTTTGTTTATACTGTATGTGTAAGTCTCTTTCTCTCTCTCTCTCTCTCTTTCTGTCTCTCTCTCTCTCCCTGTGGTGTGTGTGTGTGTGTGTGTGTGTCTGTGTGAGAGAGAGAGAGAGAGAGAGAGAGAGAGAGAGAGAGAGAGAGAGATATTGATTACTTTCTCTCCACCAATCAGGCAGTAGATTTCAGGGCTGGATGAGAACAGGAATGAGAGATCACAATAATCTTCTCTTGCATGTGTACTGCATGCACACAGTCACAGTCACACACACACGCACGCGCACGCACACGCACACGCACACGCACACGCACACACACACACAAACATGTATGAAAATACTGTATGAAGACTGCCAAGCATACACACAAATGTACAGGATAAAAACCTTCTAAATTGTCAGGGATGAGGAAATGCTTACCTGTACGGCGACCACAGAGGTGAGCTGCAGAACCAGTCCACGCTCAATTTACCTGTACGGCGACCACAGAGGTGAGCTGCAGAGCCAGTCCACGTTCAATTTACCTGTACGGCGACCACAGAGGTGAGCTGCAGAACCAGTCCACGCTCAATTTACCTGTACGGCGGCCACAGAGGTGAGCTGCAGAACCAGTCCACGTTCAGTTTACCTGTACGGCGACCACAGAGGTGAGCTGCAGAACCAGTCCACGTTCAATTTACCTGTACGGCGACCACAGAGGTGAGCTGCAGAGCCAGTCCACGTTCAATTTACCTGTACGGCGACCACAGAGGTGAGCTGCAGAGCCAGTCCACGTTCAATTTACCTGTACGGCGACCACAGAGGTGAGCTGCAGAGCCAGTCCACGTTCAATTTCATTCCCCCTGCAGCTCATTTCATTTATCCTTACATAATTATCAAGCATATCTACTTCTGCATGGAAAGAATGGGCCACACACACACACACACACACACACACACACACACACACACACACACACACACACACACACATATGTATATATATACACAGTATATATATTTTTTTATTTATATTTTTTAATTTCCACAGATAGTACATTACCCTAAAAATATATGCAGTGCAATAGGCTATAAGATAAGAGGGTAGACCATCAAGTGCTTTGTTTTGAACTGTGTCTTTCATTTAAGAGCCTGATTGCTGAGAGGACAAATGATTGGCTGAATCTAGGGCTTTATCTTTCTTTAGAGCATCCTTCCATTGCCCCGCTGACTTACTTGGAATGTATTGTGTAGTGGATGAGCTGGGTCTCTGAGGATGTGCTCAGCTTTACTCAATATCAGATCTTTACACATCTGAGCAAAGTTGTCTGAGCATTATTTAATAAAGCTTCCTAATTCTCCCTCAAAGTTAGCCAAAGATGTGTTTCTAGGTTTTAGTTACCCGTACCCCACAAGGGCAGTGTCATTAGCATACTTAAAATACATGTAGGTGTTTGGCCGCAAGAGCTCTACACTAATTGGTGTAGTCTAGTGTATAGTATGGGAGATAGCACACAGCCCTGTGGGGCCCCAGTGTTTATGGTTATAGACCTCTGAAGTTTGCCTGTAAAAAAGCTACCATCTTTGCCTAAGTAAGGAAAGTAAAGAAAGTGTAAGGAAACATTTAAATGTCGCTAACGGTAAGAACACATTAAAACGCATGTCATCTCATGTCTCATGTATAGTGCACAACACATTATGATAGTTATCACACTATGGATGCATGACAGAAAAATTCATAAAACGAAAGACTAAGCACACTTCAGCAAGAGACATACCTACCTCTGCCTCAGGACAGTTGCAACAGAGGCAGAGGTGGGGGCTACATGGAACCTTAAAGGGGTCTCCAGTGCGGGAACCAACTTCTGCTACACCCAAGCCACAGCCCCTACTAACTACTGTACCCCAGGCGTGGCAAACTGCAAACCTGCACATAATATGCAGGAAAGAGTGGGGAAATTCAGGGAAGCATAACCAACCCTGCAACACAATGCTAGTTTTCGAGGATAAAGACCAGGGAGGCTGACATAAGCTACCTTTACTGCGACCAAAGTCAAGAGATTGGAGCAGAGAGGGTTAAAGCGGAGTAATGAAGGATCTTTGACTGGAGCTGCGTTTCTAGTGTGCCATGTGCACATCAAGTAGCGTTCGCCCCCTGCTGGTCAAATAGGGTATACAAATTATTATTCTGCCAGGATCACATGGTTTTAACAATCCCATGGTGAGAATCATTTCTTAGAGGTAAACATTTAATACTAGTATTTAGTATTTTACTGCTCTTTTAGTCATGTTGATTTGCTTTGTATTATCCTGTTTACATTGTAGTGTATGTTGTGTGTGGTGTGGTGTCTTAAGCTGCTTGGACCTTGAATTCCCCTTGGGGATCAATAAAGTATCTATCTATCTATCTATCTATCTAATTGCATTGAGCTCAGTGAGAATGAAACCAGCTAATAGGCTAACTGAAATGAAACCATGCTAATCTCTTCATATGGTGAAGGGTATGGTGATGTGAGGTTATTTTAATTCCAAAGGCCAAGGGGACTTTATCAGGGTACACAGTGTCCTGGATCCATGAAATAACTGGCATTTAAAAAAATAAAACAACTAAAAATCTGCTAGCCTCTATGGGAATGTTAACACATAGGGTTAACATAAGCGTTCCAATACATATGACACAAGTATTTTAAGGAAAACATTTATTTAAGTACAATACATTATTCATTCACAAAGAAAATTGATGTCCTTGAAGGTTGACTATTTCCTTTTATTTTTTTTATTTAAGGCATTAAGATCAATTTCCAAAAGATGATTTTATATTGTCAACTTTAGCATGTGTTCCAATACTTTTAGAGGGGACTGTATCTGATGGTTATGGATCTCATTGCTAAAAAGCTTAGTTTAAAATGCCTAAAGTTTAAAATGCCTGCTGAACAAATGTTTGGGCACCCAAGAGCAAAATCTGAAATTTTTAGATTTTTTCAAAGAGAAAATAAGCACTGGTAAATACATCCTTCACAGCAAAGATACACCATATGATAAAATACAGTAATTAGGTACACAAATGCATCATTCCCATTTAAAGTTTCAGAACAAAACAACACATTGTTAATAAGCCTTATGGAACTCATGCTATATTTCAAACAGTAGCCTAAAATGAGGCTGCTAAAGCAAATAAAAAGCTGTGCCTGAAGAAAATCAAAACATTATACATTTATTACAATATGTTTTACATTATTTTCAAGTTCAAATCTTAAACAGCTCTGCTAAGTCTTGAGTATGAACTTTAAATTGCAGTTCATTTAATCGTCTTTAAAAATGGGAAATACTATAAAACTTGTGACAACAAAGAAAACTGCTGTGGCTGAAGCAAATAAGACCTTTTCAAAGCTGTTGTATAATTATCATGTTAAAAATCCTTAACGGCCCTGTCCACTCCTGGATTCCCACACTGTGCCTGACCACTTTAAGCCTTGAGCAACATTACATCCAATTTACTGTAATTCAGGTCTTCAAAAATGTGAAATTAGGAAACCTGAGTGCTACTAGACTGGAGAATTATTTGATTGGCATTGACAGCAACATGATGAAGGGTAGTTTTAGCAGCATTCAGAAGTTCACTTTGGTGGAGTTTGATCTGCGGGAGAGAGAAGGAGAGAGGGGGAGACAGTGAGTGAATGAGAGAGAGCGAGATAACATCATGTCTCTCATCATTCAGCAACAAATCATGTAATTTAACAATGGGAATTACACAACAGCAGTTTTGGAAAATGCACTCTCAACGAACACAGAAATATGTGCTTGAAATTTTGTACCAGCATTTAACAGCATGTGCACTGGTCCATTGAAGGTGTTGCCAGAGAGACTAGGGGCCACAACAACTCCACCTGTATGAGCCGTAATGGAGGACGAGCCTGAGGCTGGCTGGACTGGGCTAGAGGAGCCAGAGGGCATCTCCTCTGTGCTGGTAGTGGACACTAAGGGCAGAGAAGCACAACATCAGCACCACACAAGAGAGAGGAAGGACATAACCAAACAAACACTACACGCTACACACACAGCACTAGCTCCACACTACCTTCCACAGGGATATTAGCAACAACATACAGCAAAAGAGAGGAAGGACCTAAACAAAACATATACGCAAAGCAGGCCACTACACCAGGACCTGCAATCTATCACTTCATCACCGAGACCCCAAACACATCCAGTAGCAAGGCAGACACATCATCCTTTAATACATCTTAATAGTTACGTTTGAATGTTGCAATGATTATTTTGATAGCAAATTAAATCTCCCAATTATCACAATGGAATTATCACAGTGGAAATCTGAATGGCTGTATGGGAATGAGAAGTAGGGCAGGCTTGAGGGTTAGTAGCCACTGCACCAGACCTTGCTATCCATCACTTCATCACTGAGATCAAACATATCCAGAACATCACACACCTATATTGTTATTGTGATACATGTATGATAAAATCTTATGGTGGAACGGTAGAAGCCAGTCCAAGTCTACTCTGAAAATTTGAGCTTGGGACAGGCGGTATGAAGTCACTCCATTGAGAAGTCTCTACGCCTAAACCATCACAAAAGCGTGTTGGAAGTGTTTCCAACCGAAAAAGAGGGTGAAAAAAATGTTTTAACACTAGAAGCGCCAAGCGCCGGTCATTTGACCGCTGACGCGTATTCCTAGAAGCGCCGTGTGGGTTTGACCTAGATATACCTAGAACTGCCGGGCTGCGGTCATTTGAAGCTAGTTTAGAGCTATTTTGCGCTCATTATGTGACAACACTATGTTGTCTCGCGTTCGGCCATGTTTGTCCAGGCTGCTATTCTCTTTTCTCACAGCAGATGTCGCAAGGGTTTCCTGACAGTCGGGCATGAGAATAATATTTTACCATAAAACATATAGTTTATATGTGTGCAATATGTATTATATATGATTTATTTTAATAACTATTTTTCATTTACATGGCATAGTCTATGGAGGCGATTTACAGTGGTAAAATGCGAGTTTGTTTTGAAAACGTTGCGACGTTCTATTAGGCAGGCCTACATGTGTAAAACATATTTTCAGCTGAAATTCGTCCGTCGTAGCCTATTTATGTACGTAGGGCGCGTATGCCTACGTACATTCATAGTTGTATATCTTATCTTCTATTTGTATGGAGTGAGATAGCTGTCAATATATTCGTGTCATAGATTTGATGCACGTTCGTATTTGTCTGTAGTCATGCATAAAATAAATATTTGTGAGTTCTCAAATGAGTCCAGTCGTGCATAAAATATATTGTGTGTATTTTATCCATCAGAATACGGATGGGAAAAAAATACGAATTCAAAAATTACAAGTACGAAATCAAACTTTACAGGTAGGCCTAGGCTTTCATTTCTGTGTAGCCTACGACTTCGCACAAGTGACTGAACTGTCAAAATACGTCATCGCCACACAACCACGTTGGTGGATGTAAAGAGCAACACCAGCACGGCCCTCTTTTATACTCCAGATTTTGCTGAGAGCATGACTGAGACATTACTTGTTTGCTGGACTGATTGAGTTACGTGGCAGGGCAATGGAAACGGCAAATGGCGCAGCATTAACTTCCCTGACTGCGACGCTGGAGACCCGTGTTCACATCCTGGCAGGGACGTAATATTATAGTTCATTGACTGAATTCACTGACCGTTTTTGAACGTCGGCGAACAATTATTTTTTGTTAATGTTTTTTAATAACAAGCTCTCTGAAATTTGTTTACCATTAACGAAAAATTATTTCGCCAGCCAATAATTTTCTAAGCCAAATTGAGCCGCCATCTGACAAACTTTGGCTAAGCCAGTTAGACTTTTGCATCTAAAAATAATTATATCAGAGACACACGCGAAAAATAAACGCGAGCCTATAAACGATTCCCACTGGATACACTATCAGTATTGTGCTCGTCGCTACGATAGGCTACACAGGACTCAGTTGCATGTTCTGTAGACATGAAGTGGCAACTAAAGCCATCATCAGCCATGAAAACTTCAGCCAGCCGTTATTCTCAAAGCAAATGGCTTCGGGGTCTATAGGCTACATAACACACTGTCCATTGCAAACATAGCCTATTTGAAACCGATCATTCCCCCTCCCCCATACACGTCTAACCAGTTCACTGAGGGGGGTGGGGGTCGTTTTGCGACGTGTGGACATGGTCTAGGCTACAGACATCACTGTGGCATTGACAAATGCCTCCCCACCCCCACTGCATGGCTGTAGGCTGGCTGTTTGTTGTTTACATGCAACTCGTGGAAGAATGCGCAATCATGTTTCATCGCGCGTTTTAGAATGTTCGAATTCGCCAGCGTGCGTGTAGGCCTAGTTGTGTGAATAGAAAAGGATAGAATATACTTTATTGATGCCTTGCTCAAAAGTACTTCTGCCATAGCCTACCCAGGTCGGGGATAGAACCAGCAACTCTTTGATGTAAGGGCTGAAGCTCTAACCAGTGGGCTACGGCTTTGTCCCTTCACCACGTTGATGTGTGTCTCAATGCATAATCACGAATTCACATAGAAGTTAGCTTAAATTGTAGAAACAATAGGGCTATAGCTGTTTTTCAGCAGACATCGAAACATAGCCTACACATTCGCAAAACGGAGAATATCTTTTTCACTCATCATTTTTAATTAGCCTAGGCTACTTCTTGCGCCTATGCCTGCTCAGCATTTCTGCTCTCTCTATCTCCCTCCCTCCGAGGTAGCTAGACCCTAGATGCTTCTCCCTTAATGAATGAACATTGTCTTAGAAAGTAGCCGCGGTAGCCTGTAAAATGCGGCATGAAATCCTGGCTACTGTGTAGAAACCAGACTAGGTTAGGCTCTTTGTTCGGTCCGGTCATTTTCGGCGGCGCGAACATAGCTACCTTTAAATATTAAATGAATAGAAGTGTATTTGGGGAGTGAATTAGAACTAGCCACCCATTCATTTTAGAGTTTAGATTATCTGCCCAAACCCGAACTGCGGGTTACGGATCTCGAGATCCAACAACACCGGTGTTGGGTCGACATTTTTCATCCTTCCCCTCCCGTCGGGTCAGGCTCCTAATCACAGAACGCGTATGCCTCCGTTTTAAAATAGCCAAGATTTCTAAGTAGGCTAGCATACAAAATGTAAAAACGAAATATAAAAAATGAAATACTATGAAAAAGTTGAAAGTCAAGTCAGGTTTGTTCAAGAACTCCTCCAGAGTTTTTTCCTCAAACAACACAAATCAACACAAATAAATGAACAGATAACTCAAACGTGCTGTAGGCCTAGGCCTATGTCATAATGAAACAACCACAGACAACACAGTCTGACAAATGTATTCAAACAATTTGATTCGTGCACGAAGCGCCATCTAGCTGTCATTATGTGTAAGTAACAGCCTCCCAGTCAAAGGACTCAGCGGTCTTTTGACCGCCTCGCCGCGCTTTAAGTAGTTCACAACAGCACGGCGCTTCTAGTAGGTCATCAAAGCGGTCAAATGACCGGGGCGCGGCGCTTCTAGGTATAAGTGGGTCAGAGGGGCGCGGCGCTTCTAGTGTTAATAGACAGACTGGTCGCAGCAGCACCACATCAGAGACGTTTTTGGTTTTTGGTTAATGTTCACATAAAACGTGCAGCATCAGAGATGTTTCTGATATGAATGTTCACATGAAACGTGCCGCATCAGAGATGTTTCTGATATGAACGTTCACATAAAACGTGCCATATCAATAGAACACAGACAGACTGCAACGCCACATCAGCAGTCTGATGACAGCATCAATAAAGTGCCCTGAATAACCCCACCAGATCAGCTGGGCAGACTCCAAGAAGCTACCGCTACAGCTTGCTGCTGTGGCCTGTCTGAATTAACGCTATGCTCCATTTGTGTGCAAAGGTATTTTCTCCTAACATGACTCTCGCCAGATCCTGTAGTTCGCTGTCTGCTTCACACAAGAATCTGGGACTTCTCGACAGGAGATGTATTTATGAAGGCGGGTCCTTGTAAAACATCCTTGCATGTGATTTGATAAACCACTTGCCTGTTATCTTGAATGACGTGCTAGGCTTCTTCAAGCTCTTGCCAAACCCGGTCGGAAGAAGAGTAAAAACATCCTGGCCACCAATAAATGTCTTCAAAACCATTCTCTGTTAATCTTTTAAAGAATGAATACTCGATAGATTCGACAAAACGGTTGAAAGAGCAGAATCAATGTCAGCACAAGACTCCTCGCTGCGTGCCGCCATTGTTGTTTGAATCAAACACTCGCTTCGGCGCTCCTGATTGGTTCATCATTTTTTGCTCCCTGGAAGGAGTTTGGATTGCCCTCGAGCCCAGACCCTTGTGTGAAGCTCAGCGAAACGCCTCTGGTGGAGCATGGCGAAACTACAAGGGTCTGGCGAGAGTCAGGCTAGAGGATAAGACCGTAAGCAAACTAAGTACAGTATAGTCACATGTATAGTCACATGAAGGGGCTAAGCAGGGAAACAGAAGATGGTGGATTTTGGGTTGGACTACTTCTCTCTCTCTCTCTCTCTCTCTCTCTCTAGATCTGTTGTACTACGTTATGACTCACTCTACTTTGCAGTGGGGATTCTTCAGGACCTCTGATACTAAAGCAGCACTGCTATTCTCTTTGAGAAAACAACTACCCAGCCTGGAGAATGACAGGATGACATAGCTAATTATTACACACATACCTCCAATTAGAAAACACACACACAAACATACATACACACATACTGTATACACAGACAGACAGACAGACAGACAGACAGACAGACAGACAGATAGATAGATAGATGCATACAGTAGATAAATACACTCAGCACTTTACGTTGTGGCTTCATTACCACCTTGAATGTATTGACTTCTGATACCCACGTATCCTGTATTCAAATACTTTCGGAACATTAGACCTACAACCGGACCCGCCAGTCTGTACTGTTGTCCTGTTGCTAGCCCTTTGCCATTCAGGCACAATGGATGTTTTCAAAGTTGTCATTGTTTTGCTTGCTTGAAGGCGACGTTAAAGTGATAGAATCCTATATACTGTAGGATAATGGCGTGTTTTATGTGAAAACACAAATTGATTTATCTGTAATCAAAGTCATGTTAGACCCAGCTCCACATCTCGTTTAGTAAGTAAGTGCAGCAGTTGTGTAGTCTGAATTCTTGCTGCAAGTGGAGGTGAGAACCACAGGAACTCTCCCTTATTTCCTATTCTCAATGTTGACAGCAATGTCAATCATCACTGGGTTTCTCACAAACACACACACACACACACACACACACACACACACACACACACACACACTCCAATATACAAATATAAAATGTAGGGTGCCCCATAAACATACTGTAACCCAAGTGTTTATGTAACCCCCTTACTCATCACTGGGTTCTCCTCACACACACAAATCTGTTGTTCTGACTCTGTGTATATTCTAGAGGGATGTGTTCTACTTGTCCCACTAGACCAGTGGTTCCCAAACGTTTCTGGCTTACGGCACCCCTAAACATATCTCTCTCCATCCACGGCACCCCTATTTTTTTTTTTACTTTTTACTCAACCTCCTTTGTGCCATATTTTATGCCATTTTCTTAAACCTTGTGATATGTTGGATAGGCCAAAACTGCTTTTATTATAGGCATTACTAAGATAAGGTGAAGCTAATATCTTTTTTTGTTTTATTCAAATGAACTACTTTCATTCAACTCATTTAATTGAACTTTTGAATAAATGGTGAACAGGATGTGAAGAGACAACTTGATAACCACCTGACCTCGGTGTGCAGTCTTAACCCATTCCACTACAGAGGGCAGTGAATAACCGTGTTTGAAGGGGACGTGATTTAACGTAATTAACTATTTTTACGACTTGATTCAATACATCCGTCAGGTCTGGAGGCATCGTTTTTGCAGCAAGAGCCTCCCAATGCGTTGCTACCATGGCAGGATTCTGTTGCATAGCTTTCGTTACAAAGCCTTTGACCCGACCTGTCATTGAGGCCGCCCAGTCAGTGGCAGTGCACACACTTACGCACATATCCCAGCTAAGATTATTGTTCCTCAAGTATTCATCCGGCAGCATGGTTGGTCAGTTCTTTGCAAAATAAAAAGTTATCTGTAAATGTGTCCTCATCGACGTCTCACGTTAGCGAGCAGCTGGAAAAGGCCACTAGCATAAGTGGACTCGTATTTGAAGCGCAAACTTCCCCAATAGCCGTAGCCAACGTTAGCCCATGTATCAATGTATCAAGGCCCTTTCTCCCTCTTGCGTTCAGTTGCGTTAAGTGGATGGGAAGAAGAAGCAGAACTATCAGGCTGTGTGAGCAGGCTACTCCTGCACCTCTCTGTCCGCCTCCTTAGCGGCTCTCTGCCGATACACAGACTGTGTGAGCAGGCTACTCCTGCTCACCTCTCTATCTGCCTACGCAGCGGCTCTCTGCCGATATACAGCCCTGCTCCTGCTACTTGTTCAGATGGCGACTATGTAGCCTACACACATGCACAAAAGCAAACACTCATCAAGCAGCACTGCAATAGCAGCCAGACAAGCCTGTTCTCATTCAGCCTATGCCAGCCATAGGCTCTCCAGCCTGGTCTCGTTAAGTTTCGTTATCATGAAATAACGTGATAATATCATGTAATAGCGTGATAAATATCTTGTAAAAACGTGAAAATATCATATCTTGAAATAACATGATATTTTCACGTTATAACGTGAAAATATCATTATCACGAAATAACGTGATAATTTCATGTATTAACATGAAACATATCTTGTTAAAACGTGAAAAAGATCTTGTTATAACAAGAAACTTTCACGTTATTACTTGAAACTTTCACGTAATTACTTGATACTGAGCCTTTTATTTATTTCTAGTGTGACAGCAATACGCCACCGTATAGGGCAATTGATGTTTCAAAGCTTAAGGTTCATAGAAAAGAGATAGAACTTTAGAAATGAGTTGATATGTGGTGGAAAGTAGCCTAGTTCTACTGACAAGACAACATATTTTTAGCGATTTAAACCAAAGATTGTCTAGTTACACCGTCTCTGTTTAAACGTTTACATCATAACAGGAAATTAACACAAATCAAATGGTAACAGTGAAATAAGTGGGATAATGGACTCCACGGCGTTCGGTCCAAGAAATAAATGCACTTCGAAGGGGCCGCTTTACCTCTACGTTCATTTGTGAACCGAACGCGGTGTCGACCCTGACAAAAATGACTCGCGCGGTAGCCAGGCGTCTTATCCAAACGTCAACTTGGCGCTGTGTTCAAGATTCTGAAGCAAGTGCTAAGACTTCGATTTGCCCAGAGAAGTGTCAATTACAAGAATTAGCCAATAATGTTTGTATATATGTATAAATATACACGCTAAAGCTGTCGGGGAAGCTCTGCAGAGAAATATGCAAGTGTAAGACTGTTTTTTTCCATCTTTGATTCTGACCTCCCTAAGGTTGCCTTTGTGTCCAGGTGATCTGTTTGCATTTGACTGTCCCCACTGTCTTGAGACCGGCATATGGCCAGAGTTCCCGGCCCCATGCCAGGCACACCTCGACTCCCCCTCTCCACGCCTCTGATAAATTAATGTTGGAAACTGAAATGTATCTGTTTCATGACAAATGATAATGTATCTATGTTTGGTATCATTTTTAATGTCTCAATGCGAGAAGTAAGAGGGTCTCAGTGGTACAATTGTAAAATAAGTGTAAATATGTTTTCCGGTGATCTAGGCAAAAGTGACTTGTTTTCTGATGAGAAACTTTCCATTGCCTTTGTAATGACAAGACAATACCCTGTGAAGGCCAAGGCCCCTTCTGTAGCTATATCATTTATATGTTAATTTCTAGTGTGGAACTTCACAAGAAACCCCCCTTTTCTGTGTGGATACTTAAAGGGATATTCCGCCATTTTTGGAAATACGCTCATTTTCCACCTCCCCTCGAGCAAAACAATCGATATTTACCTTGTTCCCGTTCATCCAGCCATTCTGTGAGTCTGGGGATACAACTTTTAGCTTCAGCCTAGCATAGATCATTCAATCGGATTAGACCATTAGCTTCTCGCCTGCTAGCTTCATGTTTAAAAGTGACTAAGATTTCTGGTAATTTTCCCATTTAAAATGTGTCTCCTCTCAAGTTAGAAAGTGCAATAAGACCAACTGAAAATGAAAACTGGCGTTTTTCTAGGCTGATTTGACATGGAACTACACTCTCATCTGGCGTAATAATCAAGGCAACTTGCAACTACTGGCACTACTACTGGTTGTTGTCTATGGGGACTATTTTCAGATGCTGCGTACGATATCACTGCGCCTATGGTACGTTTGCAAGTTGCCTTGATTAATACGCCAGATGAGAGTGTAGTTCCATGTCAAATCAGCCTAGAAAAACGCCAGGTTTCATTTTCAGTTGGTCTTATTGCACTTTCTAACTTGAGAGGAGACACGTTTTAAATGGGAAAATTACCAGAAATCTTAGTCACTTTTAAACATGAAGCTAGCAGGCGAGAAGCTAATGGTCTAATCCGATTCAATGATCTATGCTAGGCTGAAGCTAAAAGTTGTATCGCCAGACTCACAGAATGGCTGGATGAACGGGAACAAGGTAAATATCGATTGTTTTGCTCGAGGGGAGGTGGAAAATTAGCGTATTTCCAAAAATGGCGGAATATCCCTTTAAGGATAGATAACAAGTGACTCAAGAAGATTTCTGCCTATCAGGACTCTGGGTAAGGTAAGAGAGTTTCTGCTTAGCAGAACTCTCAGGTAAGGCAATGGAGTCTCTCTGCTTTACAGAGCTCCTTGGTAAGGGTAACTTTATCTTAGGTTGAGGGTTTAACTTTCTTTGCTACTTTATTATTGTCTGTACCTTTATACCTTTATTGATTGTATTAGAAAGATTACAATGTAATATTAATTGGTAACCAGTAATATTCTTTTCTTGAGAATTGAAGTTCTAAGCAAGGTCTTTGTTTGATCAGATATCATAACAGTGAATAGATTCTCAGATAAACTGAGCGGCTTGTGCGGGCTGGTCAAACTCGAGGAGTCACTGTGCTGGTTTCAGTTTGCCTCAAGCTTGTAGGCCTCTGAGTGCTAAAGTCAGGCCTGACCTGAACCAGACAAACTAGCCTAAATGTCACTGACTGGACAATGGTAAACTGCATAGGGGTGCCAAAGTCAATGTACTAGAGAATAACTGTTGATATCAGGTTTGGATCTCATGTGATTAAGCAAAATAGACCTTGCAGAGGGAGAAGTCTAGAAATACTTAGTATTTATTGTAGACAGATATTTCATAGTCATCAACAGTGTGACTATAGCTTTCATCTTATGGAGTCAGATGGTCAATTAATTAAACTTGTTCAACATAACCTCATTGGCGCACCGGACAAAGACAGAACACGTATTTATGTGGGAAAATATATGATTGCATATTTTGCCTGTTTACACAAGCATAAAACGAGCGAAAATGAAAAACGAAACCGAAACTTAAGATGAAATCGCCAATCCTGCATAGTTACTCTTTAAGATCAATTTCCAAAAGATGATTTTATATTGTCAACTTTAGCATGTGTTCCAATACTTTTGGTATGTTGAAATATGCCACATAATCTAATCCAAATGGCTGGCTACATCAAGCAATATAGTGGAATGATCACAATGTGAGATACAATTTGGCACAGCCTTACTGTGACTACCGTGTGTGTGTGTAAGTACCTGTGTTTGCCCCCTGTCCACTGCCCTGTTCTGGGTTCCTGCTGAGCTGGCCGTAGTCACTGTTGTAGATCTTGACTGTCCAGATGGGGTCTTTGCTCTGAGAGCTGATGACGTGTATATCAAATTCCTTCTCGGCATCATTCAAGTACACCTCAAAGAATTTACCAGTGGAGAGCGGCAGCAGTTTAAACTCCTTAGGATTTATCTTCGACTGAACCGATGTCCTCACACAAAAGCTGTCTTCCACCCAGAGTGGGCCAAAGACAGCGGGTTTACGGATCCTCACACTCTCTTGTTTCTCCTCCTGGATAATTTTCTGGATGTGATCCTGTTTCTCATTTGGCACCAGGTAGGCATGGAGTTTCAGGGAATCGGCGCGGACCCTGAAGAGCAGCAGCTCACCATGGACCTTCGGCTCTGCAGCATCTGAGTGGGACCTGCTAGCAGAGGCTGCTGCTGGACTCTCCTTTAGGAAGGTATGACCATTCACTCTAGAAGACATGATTACACACCGCACCTCATCATCATTTATCCAACACAGGATACACACACTCACGCACACACTTAATTTAGAACTCCGGTCCTACTTTGGAAATTTAAATTGTCTGGAAGTTATGTATGAAAATAACACAGATACAGTATAGCGCATACCTATATTGATCTAACACACCCACACCCATACACATAGTTTCTTGCTTTTGTTGCATCCTGATTCACTCATTACAGGCCACTGTCATCAGTGTTGGGTGTAACGCGTTACAAAGTTAAAATAAAAAAAGGAAAATACTTTTCCCACGAAAAAGTAAGGTAACGCGTTACCTACCGACAATTTAGTGACCTAACGCCGTTTATTTTTCGATCCACCGCAAAGTTACTTTTTATTTACCACTCATCTGCCGGGCGCTTGTGCAGTTACCATTCCACACTGCTTGGAGGCAAATTTTAGACACAATAACATTAAGAACAACTTAATGCAGAACTGGCCTCAGAATTAAAAGGCTATGCTCACTGAATATGCTGGCCCTTCAGTTTGGCAGATAGAAATCAGGCGAATGCAGGCTTAATACATGGGAGGCACCTACAGTCTTCCACATCAGCACAAAATGTGTGATTATATCTCATCAGGAGCAGTCTCTCGAAACGTTTATCTGAGCGTCTGTTTCTTCTGGGGGTAAGAAAGGGTAGCCTACCTACCGATGCACTGGATGGAGTAGCAGTGTTATATTCATGAACACAGCTCTCACTCGGGGGAATCGGTTTAGGACCTCTAACTCTGAGACCGACCTCAGATAGCCTAGACGGGCTCTGGTTCTATCTCTCCCGTTGTCACGCAATGTAGCCTAATAAACGTTAGATCGCATTGCGTCTGGTTAGGACATTCCTTTAGCTTTGAAACATCACTATTTTACTTAGACTATATGTCATCCGACTAGCTAAAAATCCACCTCCGTCATACTATGTTCTGAGCGTCTGTATTTCAGCTTGAATGCAACGTGACAGTTCATTTAAACTTCACAATTTCTTCACGTATATCGCAGAGTGATTCATTTTATTTATTTGTTTTAACTAAAACATCTTTAATTTTTTTAATATATATATTTTAAGAGCAAATTTGTCCTCTCCTTGGTGGGTTGAGGAATGGATGATAGAGCGGGGAGCGAACCCGGGTCGCTGGCATGCAGTGCAGCGCCCGAATCACTTGCGCCACAGTTGAGATCCTTTAACTTTGGAACGCCTATGCCTACTTAAAAGGCTATGCTTTAGTTTGCAGAGTAATCCTCATGAAAATGTAGGCTATATGCCTACTTTCGCGGGGGGCAGAGCCATTTTTCAAAGTTAATACCTAGGCCCTCTACGAAATAGTAGCCTACAAAGCTTAAATCTTTTAATCTCCGTGGCTATTCGAAATTGCGCTGTGAGCAGCGGAGGACAGTGAAACTAAATATTGGTAGTTTATCCGGTTTATCCTTACCAGTGCATGGCTTTGAATATGCCTATATTACAGTAACAGTTGCCAACAAATATAAGGGATTCAGCCAGTCGAGTTTATTTGATATTCGCAGCATGCACTTGAAACGCTGATCAAAAGTTCTGACATGTTAAACTGACGTTAGTCATTAACCCTATGAGCCCTAAGCTGTTTTAAGGGCATTTTCACTACCTCTAGTTAGAAGCATTTATCCTGGTCATTGTAAGTGCCATTCACACATGCTACATATTCTTTTTTTCAGCACAGTCTAGGCTATCCAGATCTGCCACAATATCATGTATAAATACTTGCATTGATTTGATTTAGATTTTTAAGTAATAAAAATTTGAAAAGCGTACTATACAAATTCTTACATTTTGACGTGTATCTCACCACAGCAAGCTCACATTTCGACAAAACATGGACATGGTTATGTAGGCCTGACTGTCCTGAACACGGCAACATAAGAACCATGGTGGAGGTATACTTTGGGGCTGAGCAATTTACAGAAATATGTGGTGTGTGCCTTCCAGAAATAAATGGCAATTTTTATTTAGTGATGAAAAAATGACTTTTTGGCCCTTTTTGCGCTCCATATTTGTGACACTAGCTGATCTGACATGACTTGTTTGCGGTAGCACACATGACGTGCACAGATGATGATTCTCTATAATATTTGTTTAACTGCATTGCAATGAACAAAGTAAAGACAAAAAGTGTTTATTTGTCAAACAAATTTGGATGCAATATGAGTCTTGAATTGGATACCATACAGGAGTTTGCTAGGATCTCAAAACCGTGTTATGAAGGTGACTTGTCATAGAGAAACACATGATAACATGCTATTATGCCACACAAAAACACGAGGTAAGTGGAGCTAAATGAAGTAATTATTTTGCGGTCACTTCGTCTGTTTTATGGCCTAGAAGGTTGTATTTGGTATCTGTGGATAGCTCTAGCTCTCCTCTTTCATCTGACATGCGTGCCATATCTTTTTGATCGAGGATTCACGAGGAAATCAAACTAGAGTAAAGGTAGCCAAAGCTATATGACATTATTATTTGTTTGTAACTTCGTCTGATTTTATCATACGAAATGATCGATGTATTTGGTATCAATGCAAAGCTCTGCTTCTCCTCTTTCATTTGATATGCGTGTCATGTCTGTGCGATGCGTGGTCCGCGAGTAATTCAAGCGAGAGTTCTGGATGCGCAGGTGAACGCAGAGCAATATAGACTGTAAATATGATATACTTTGATTTAACTTCATCATTTTATTTTATTTTCATACTTAATCGTACAGACAAGTGTCTAGTATCGTTGGAGATTTCATCTCGCTGTGACTAATAATAGCGGAGCAATGTAACAAAGAAAATGTGTGCGTTTTTTGACACACTTTGCGTCCGTCGGGCTCATAGGGTTAATTCACCACATGATAAAATGCTGTCGTATAGTTTGACGCACAGTAGCCTACGGTAGTCTATGCCTATCTCTGAAACAACATGAACATGCATACCGAAATCTATAGCCTATACATTGCTAGACATTTATTTTGCGGAGCAAGGCCTAGGCTACTAGTCGATGGTTAGGCTACAACTAATCACCCTCACGGCCCTATCCTGGCTCTATCGCATATCTGACCATCCATTGTTACAATGTTACAAAATGCGTGATCTTCTCCGTGCATGTAGCCTACGGTTATAAGAACTAAAGTGACAAGCGTAGGCATAAGTATTAAAGAGATTTCTGTTAAATACATTTTATTTTCAGTTGTCAAAAGTGGCGGGGACAAAATCTGTGATAAAAAGTGCTGGGTAGGCTACATGTACCCAGCGTCGCCGGTTAAAATGAACGCATGCCTGCGTTTTAAAAAAGCCTATAAACATTATCAAGTATTCCTGGCATATAAATGTAGCCTAATGTCCATTTTGGCCATCTCTTTCGTCTTCGCCTTGACAACAATAGCCTATTCACGGAAATGCGGTCTTGTAACCGTAATTAATTAATGAATTAATCTAAGGTTACCTATCGAGTCTTTTAGGTTGAATTGAAGGCGATTTCCTTCTGATAGGCCTATAGGCGATTTTCTTAAACCATTTTCAATCATTTCAATAATGGTTTATTGAAACGTCGTTTGATTAATTTCGCCAGTCATCACCTTCATTTTAATGATTAAATGAGACGGATATGCGGTCTTCGTCATTAAATGCAGTTGAAATGCGGGTTGAAACTTTCTGCCACCTGGTGGTTGTTTGGGTACATTGCCTTAGCCTCGAAAAAAATCGTCTCGACAGCCTACGGGATCTCTTCGGGAGTCCCGCGGGAAAAGGTGCATTCTCAACCCGTACCCACTGTATGCCGTGCCGACTAAGGCATTCCATTGAGATGGCTACCACAAAGCGATTCTAATAGGGCTCCGAAATGGGTAGCAGCAGCACTGGGAGCCATCAAGTGTTGGAAGCGAACTGTACCATCCCCCCTCTGTGAGCTGACCTCTGTGCCTTAGAACACGAATTAAAAAAATCCCCCACCCCCCCAAGAGCAGTTTCACACATCATTAGCAATCTTTTGTATAGGCTATGTTGAGTGTGCGTCTGCAACAGTGAGCCTACACCTTTTCGGCTTTCGGAAACATTTTCGCCGGGGACCGGGTACGCTACATGTCTCCACCACTTTTTATGACGAACGATTTCGTCCCCACCACTTTTTAAATGTTTATCAATTCATCAAAAAAAGTTGGTGCCCACTGCCCAGGGCTACAGATAAACCTATTGTGATCGAAAAATGCCAACACATAATGGACCGAAATAGCCGAAAAAATGTGTTGTCCTACGTGCAACAATGTAGGCATACCTTTTCCAAAACCAATTTCAGTTACTTTGAGTGGAAGTGAAAGCCAGAGTTCCAAATCAAATGGTTTCAAATTTGCGCACTAGACAAAATACAGTGCCATATTTATTGGCACCCCTGGTTAAGATGTGTTCTTTAGCTTCAAATAAATTCTTTTTTTTTTCAAATAATATAGGACCACAATGAAAAACAGCGTAAAATCCAACCTTTAATACAAGTGCATTTATTTAGAAGGGAAAAAATCCCACATTAAGAAATAATTATTTTACATCAAATCATGTGTGCCACAATTATTGGCACCCCTGATGTTAATGCTTTGTACAACCCCCTTTTGCTAATAAAACAGCACCTAATCTTGTCTTATAATTAGACCGTGAGCCAGGGCCTCAAATTATGGAAACCGTTACCGAAAAGGTCGCATTATTTCTTCAACCTTAGTTTACATTATGCATCATAACTCAAAACAGCTACTTTTGTCAGATGGCCATCATACATCATTGAAAAGCTGAGATTCCAGGCTTTCAGAAAAGGTATGGTAGCCTTTGCCACTTTTTCGGTAACGACCAACCCCTCTGGCTCACGGACTAAATGTTTTACAAGATTAGAGAAAACAGAAAGAGGGATCTTCAACCATTCCTCTTTGCACAAAATCTCCAAATCATCCAACGACCTGGGTTCTCTTCTCTGCACTCTCCTCTTCAGCTCACCCCACAGGTTTTCAATGGGGTTGAGGTCTGGGAACTGAGATGGCCATGGTAGAAGCTTGATACGGTGTCTGGTGAACCATTTCTGTGTAGACTTGGCCATATGTTTAGGGTCATTATCTTGCTGAAAGATCCAGTGACGACCCATCTTCAGCTTTCAGGCAGAGGCCACCAGATTTTGATTTAAAATGTCCTGGTATTTCAAAGCATTCATGATGCCATGCACCCTAACAAGGTTCCAGGCCCTTTGGAAGAGAAACAGGCCCACAGCATCACCGATCCTCCCTCATACTTCACAGTGGGCATGAGGTGCTGTTCTGCATACTCATCTTTTTGTTACGCCAGACCCACTTAGAGTGTTTGTTGCCAAAAAGCTCTAACTTTGTCTCATCAGACCAAAGCACACGGTCCCAGTTGAAGGCCCAGTACCGCTCCAGACGTTTGTGCTTATGATTTTAAGTGATACGTTTTTTTCCGTGCATGCCTCCCAAACAACTTGTTGGCATGTAGATAGCGCCTGATGGTTGTTTTGGAGACTTTGTGACCCCAAGATGCAACCATTTGATGCAATTCTGTAACAGTGAGTTTTGGAGATTTTTTTATTTCTCTTACCATCCTCCTCACTATGCGTGGTGGCAAAATAAACTTGTGTCCTCTTCCAGGCTTGATTACCACTGTTCCAGTTGTTTTAAACTTCTTAACGATTCCTCTGACCATAGATATGGGCAGGTGTGCGATTGGCTATTTTCTTGTAGCCATTGCCTTACTTGTTAAGGTCGACACACATCTGCCTTACTTGAACAGTGTGTTCCTTTGTCTTTCCCATGTTGAAGAGAAATTGCCTCTGTGTCACGTCATATTTATAGCCCAGGGAAACAGGATGTTAAGAATTACTAAATAAATGTTCCTACATACTCTGATTGACTTTGTAAACTACTGTAGAAATGACAGAAATGACAGAAATACTTTAATTACATTTATTTCCTAGGAATTGTTAGGGGTGCCAATAATTGTGGAACAGGTGATTTTATGAAGAATAATTATTTCTCAGTCAGGGATTTTTTTTCCCACCTTAAAATTCACTTGAGTTGAAGGTTACATTTTTCTACAATTTTCAGTGTGAGAGTGTGCTTCTACAATAAAAAATTTATTTATTTTAAGGCTTTTAACGCATCTTAACCAGGGGTGCCAATAATTGTGGAGGGCGCTGTATGCTATCACGTCTCAGGATAGACTAGGCTACTCATATGCTGGCAACACAATAGAGTTGGATGTCTCGAGACTGGTCTCGAGACCACTTTTACGAGGTCTCGGTCTTGTCACAGTCTCGACCGTCTTTGGTCTTGGTCTTGTCTTGGTCTCGGATCCCTCGGTCTTGTCTTGGTCTCACTGTCTTGGTCTTGCCGTCTCTGGTCGACATAGTGGTCGGGAGATTTGCAACAAATAACAAACAACAAATTTCTGGCGTACCGAGGTGTTTGCGGAAAGAAAAACAAATCAGTTTCGCGGATAGAACTTGGTCAGATTAGCGCAATAAGGCATTGAACATTGTCATTGTCAGTGCAACGATGCAAGACATTTTTTAAAAAGTTGTACATCCACCGTTGATGCAATAATTTTCCTACATAAGACCATAGCCCAAACTTTCATAGGTGGATTATACGAATAGATCTCATGTTGCAGTTAAGTAGCCTACAGGTACTGTTTTTGATGAAAAAGGCAAGAGTGATTTTCATGTCAATAACCCTCATTTGTGCTATGTTAATGTTAGGCTATTGCTGGCAACGCGCGTTGATGAAAATTTCATTTAGATAGGTCCACAAGACCTATTGTGTTTTGTTCTATTAGTTTCGCCATTTTTGGTTGAGCTATGTTCATTTAATTTCAAGTGACTGTATGATTGGGCTTCTTGTGCGTGCCTGTGTTGGCGCTTGTTGCCCCGTGTGAGCTTCTGCGCTCACCTTTTGACCTTTCTGAATGCCTTCCTACAGTTGCTTAATGAAATCAGGCTTTCCACACAAACAAATGTATTGTCATAGCCTAAGTATGAGAAACCAATGACATTTTAACTGTGTTGGGTTCGGACAGAAAAATCCGCAAACAGCAGATATCCGACCCTCTGACTGATCGCATATGACTGATTTTAAAAATCGCTCATCCACTTGGCATCGCTCATCCAATCGAGAATCCAAGCTATCTTATTGTACACGGCATCTCACCAGAATTCTTGAAATTGTCCATTACCCATGCAAACATTTATTTAGTATTCACGAACTCTCTGTGTTTATTTTCAATTTCTCTCGTTTCTCTGCGTTTCTCTCAATACTAGGGCGACAAAGGGAAGGAAATATGATTTGACATTTAAGCTGACAGTTGTCAAATTTGCTGAACAAAATATAGGAGAAGACAAAACAAAGACAAAACATGTGTGGCTTTCAACTTGTATTGATTGAAAATAGGCCTAATGTTACGATTCAAACCTGTCAATATTCAATAGGCCTACCTACGCTGCAATGCAGTGATATAATAAAACATAAAACAGATTAATATAATTATACCCAGCTCTTTTCTTACCACACTCAAGTTTATGTTATTGTCCCCGGCACTAATACAAACAAACTGCCCTTGAGCATGAGAGCGCATGAACCATATCATTACTCCTGTATTTTATTTGACAAATTTGACAACAGCTATTTCAAATCATAGCCTTCTTTCTTTTTATCGCCATGGCGGTAACTGGGATGGTTCTAGGGGTACCGAGCACTGCCTCAAAACGTGAAGAGCTTTGTGGTTGCCACGCTGAAGCGACATTAGCATTTCCTGGATTTTGTTTCTAGTAGACTGTCCTCTGCCAAATACAATTGTAGCCTATTTTAAGACCGTTTTACACAAAAAAACGTCCGCCAATGAATGTAGCCTAAATGTCCTGCACTGAGGCTCCGAGAAAGAGCAGTCGAGAAAAAGAAGACTAGCCTAGGCAAACATGTTATGTGCAAATCTAACAACTGAGATGCATCCCCTATAATCATTATAGGTCAAAAAAGACAAGTAGAACACACAAACAACCGGATTCATGAGGTCATATCCTTTTGAAATAAATTAAGCCACCGTTAATGCCACGGGGCAAACGTGTTTCTTAGCGTCTTGAAACTTTCTTCTGTGAACTGAAAGTCCGATCAAACTTCATTCAAAGGCAGTCCATAATTCAAATGACATTGTTTTCTAACGAAAAAGTCCCAACTTTTATAATAGGCCCAAATAATAGAATATTTAAATAGGCAAGATGTTTGCAGTGCGTCGGAAAATGGGACATTTTATTTTTAATTGTTTCCCGCCTGATCAAAACCATTCAGGAGTTATTTATGCAATCCTCCTTCGCTTTCGGTTTGGAATGAAACAGCATAAGAGAGCATAAACCATAGTTTCTCCTGTAGGCCTAGGCCTATCTTATTTTACAAATTTGACAGCAGCCAGCATACATTTCAAATAAACATATAGCCTAATGTAGGCTAGGCAAGAGGTTTGTGGTGCGTCGGAAAATGGGACATTTTATTTTTCAATTGTTTCCCGCATTTAGAATCAAGAATAACATCCGTGAACCATTTTGATTTGTTGCCAGCATAAAAACAAGCGTACCATCGGCCTATCCACACATTTGAAATGAAATGTATGAATTGACCCAAAAACGAGAACACAAGTTGCGCTTCGGACATAGGCTTATGCTTTTAGTGGAAACTGGCCTCCTGACCTCATGAAACCATTAGTGACAGCAAAACAAACTTAAACGAAACAGCCAGATGCCTCTTCATAAAATAGGCTAACAGAAGACACCTTCATAAACAGGGCTCTAAATTAACTTTTTTCATCACCAGCCAACTTGGCTAGTAGATCTTTTTTCTTACTAGCCAATCAGAAATTCAACTAGCCATTTTTTTTCTGACCAAAATTAGACATGCCCATAACATTACCACTCACAAACCCCGGACCTCCCAACCACCGCCACATTCTTTTTTTTTTTTTGTTTCGTTCTCCACAACCCATTAAATATTAACCTATTATCATATAGAATTATTTAAATGATAACAATGAGAAAGTCATTTTGTTGTAGAAAATACATTTGTTAAGAAATACGGTTAATATGATGCGGTTTAATTCATTTATAAATGGTGCACTGTCACTTTAAGACTCTAAGGCTACTGGCTCCACTCAATGGCTTCGATGTCTGCCCTCTCACAGTAACCTATACCTTTCAGTAGTGGAACTACTGTTGTCTTTGCGTTTTTCTTTTACGTTTCTTATAAAATGAAGATATCAGTTATCAACAATGAGAAGCCAGCTGGTGCTCTCTCTCTCCCTTTCATGCGCACTCAAACACGTTCCCAATTACGTTATGAGTAGGCCTACGTTATTAGTAGCCTAACATAACCCAAATTAGATTTGCTGCGGAGATTTCAAAGAGTAGCCTATCATCTCTATGTAACATGCTGTTTTGATATTGACATTGTAAATGTAAACGTTCTCTAAGAAGAGTGTAAAGCATTACTTTATGTTAACCACAACATCGTGGCTGGGAAAAATGGGGAACAGCCAATGATAACCTAGTGAGCCGGATCTATAAACTAATGCATGCTCGGCGGCCCGCATTTAAGTGCATCGCGGGCCGCATTCTGATGGCAGTCCCGCGGCCCACAGGTGCAAAACTGAAAGTTTGTTGCGGCCATCGGTGGGGTGCCAGAGGCACCGTCTATACCGTTCTAATCAGGACACAATTTTCTTCTATCACTCACCACCAGCCAAAATGGCTAGTTAGGTTTTTTTATACCCGCCAACATGAATTTTTACCCGCATTTGGCGGGTTGGCGGGTGTTAATTTAGAGCCCTGTTCATAAACAATAACAAGTTTTGTCGTGAGACTAGGCTATTAAAAGCAGAAAAGATGTTCAGCTTGCTTCGGGATTTAATTAAATTTTGGATTGTTTGGCTAGTGGTAAATGCCGACATTCCTAACCCTGCTCACAAGTGCTACCTGGTGGTTGTTTGGGTCATTGCAGCTTCCCTTGGGAAAAATGAATAAAATACACGTGATTCACGCGTGAGGTCTCGTGAGAATCTCACGTGAAAGCAGCCAATTTAAAGCAACACCCACTGTAATAGCTGACAGGACACACACACACACACACACACACACACACACACACTGTTGTGAACTGTTCCCTACGACCCTCCTCCACCCACACTCATCTCTGGGTTCTCTCCCCCCACACAGATCTGTTGTTGTGTGTTCAGACTCACTCTAGTTTCTCCAGTTTGCAGTGGGGATTCTTGAGGAGCTCTGAGAGATGCTGAACTCCTGTATCATGAAGCTCATTCCAACTGAGGTACAGCTCCTTCAAACTGCAGGATTCTGATCTGACAGCAGACTCTATTGCAGAACAGCTAATTTCTGTGAGGGAACAACCACTCAGCCTGGAGAAACATAACACATGATGACATCTCTGATTATTACATTCACATACTGTACCTCTAAATAGACAACACATATGCCCACACCCCTTCCCGGAAACATGGGGATGACATGAATCAAGGAAAGTTGCAAACGTACTATGGGCGCAGTAGACATACAGACAGACGTTCCTTGCATTTATAGATAGATATGCTTTACTCTTTAAACACACACACACACACACGAAATAGAATACCCTGATTGTAGTCTGTTAACTTTGGCCTGTAGAAGAAAAAGAACAACAGTGCGAACAGGTGCGAAGTTGGCATTAAATTTAATTCGAAATATATATATTGAAAAGGTCTGAATGTTGTTAATCCTCCACAACAAAAGTAGTTGCACTGTGTACAGGGGGGATAAGTCACATGAAGTTTGCTATTTACAACAGCAGGGTAACATATACTCTAGACCAGTGGCGTGTGGTGAGGTCTGTGGCAGGGTAGGCAGTGGCCATTCACATGTGTAAATTCCATCCGTACACTCGCAAATATTACTATATTTTCATGGTAATACTCCTCCTACTTAATCATTTCACAGAATCAGAGGTGTCACTAGGTGTGCATGTTTTTTTCCACCATACGGGAGTCCGGGGTTTCTCCCCCGGGAAATTTAGAAAATTGGCCTGTTAAAGATGCCGTTTCCACATAGTTTGAGAAGGAAAGGAAGGAAATTCGTTTGGGACCTCCTCATCATATTTTAATAACAAATAGCCTAAAGCTAATTTCCCTCACTAGACCTACAGGTATTTATGGGGGATTAAGAGGGGGGGTTATTGTGCCCACGTTGTTGGCTTTAATAGCCTATCACGCCGACCTGCTGCAAACGTGAGAGACTTCTTGTAGGCTACTGTTGATGAAATATAACATCATTTTCTAGCCTCTCGGTGTACTTGGTTGACCATGGTTATCCGTCTGGGTTTTAATTAGCTAAACTACATAAATCCACCATTAATTTGTAATTGTATGCCTCCTCCCTGCTTTTTCCTATCTGGAGTTGTCCGAGCCAGCTGATGTCCGAGTCCCGTTGAGGCCGGACTGCCATTGGCTTATTTGCGTTCTAAAGGCAGCACTTGGCGGGAATAAGCATGCTTATACCCCCCATAAACTTTTCGCATAAATCATGTAATACGCATGCGCAACCTCCAAAATTCGCAGCATCGAAATGAATGGTGAGGATAGGCAGAGACCTTAAAAGCCTACCCTGACCTTTGGAATACAAGCAAGCTTCGGGACGGCTTGCTTGAGCGTTCCCACGGTAACCAGGCATGTTTGCTTTGCTGCGTAGTTCAGTGTTATGAATCGCTGTTTGCATAAGCCTTCACGTTTGAGTTTTTGACCTTAAATAAGACATAAATTTACCTTTTAGAATTGAAATTGCATTCTAATTGTGTTGTTTGTGACTTCAGTGTGAGCTTTTAATAATATTTTTTTAAAATATGTGTCTTTTTTAAATGAAATTTACTCAGGGTAGGCACTGCCTACCCTGACCGCACGTCACTGCTCTAGACTCTAGAGAGAACTGTATAGTCACCAAAAATACCTAAACCCTTTAAGAGAGCACTGCACATTTTTATGATGTCATCCTATGGGTAACATTCAAATGAGTTTTGTCATATTCAAAATGTAAAGATCACTGCAACTTTGAATATGAATATCAACTGATTTGAATGTCACTCAGCAAACATACACACACACAAAAACACAAACACACACGCACAAAACCATTCTTGTCTACCCCATTCACTCATCTCTGGGTTCTACCCCACCCACACACAGATCTGTTGTTGTGTGTTCAGACTTACACTAGTTTCTCCAGTTTGTAGTGGGGATTCTTGAGGAGCTCTGAGAGATGCTGAACTCCTGCATCATGAAGCTCATTACAACTCAGGTCCAGCTCCTTCAAACTGCAGGAGTTTGATCTGACAGCAGACTCTATTGCAGCACAGCTCTTCTTTGTGAGGGAACAACCTCTCAGCCTAGAGAAACATCACACATATCTGTTTATTATGCTCACATACAGAAATTACAACTATACAACACACACATGGGCCTGTAGTAGAAACTGAACACACATTAACGTTGTTTATGCACCTCCTGAATTTTGTAAATAGCATTTCAGCTCTAAATTATGTAGTCTGACGTTGTCATACTCAACATTCTAGTCAGAATATGAGTCTGATACTGCTCCATTGGGACGTAATTATGAGGCTTGTTTCAACCGAGGAATGCCTCTGCATTCGCGCACTCATTTGATAGACCTAACCAAGCAGAGCAATGAAATAGCTCATAATAGCTTATAGCTTCTGGTCTTTTTGAAAGTTATTGCGCTATCAATATCTTGTACAACACCCAATAAGGAAATCTAAGAATATGTAGCAGGGTAGGCTATTTGGAGAACGTTTCAACCTAAGCAGCTCTGGTTCGAGCATAGTTGCGCCACAACGGAGAAATGCAAGACCGAACTTCCCAAACTGAAATGTTGTGGGCGGGGCTAAATTCGGCTGGCACCCTGGCTATAAATTGTGCTAATCCACCTCTAAATAGCATACCTTTCTTAAAGCTCCAATGTGTAGTTTTTTGGGTCCATTCTTAGCAAAAACACATTCTTCCAAAAATATGTGCTCATTCATGTGTAGTTACTTCCATAAACAAATCAAAGTACACTATATTGCTAAAAGTACTGGGTCACCTGCCATGACGCTCATATGAACTTAAGTGACATCCCATTCATAGGGTTTAATGTGACGTTGGTTAACCCTTTGCAGCTATAACTGCTTCAATTCTTCTGGGAAGCCTTTCCACAAGGAGTGTTAAGGAGTGTGTTCATGGGAATTTTCGACCATTCTTCCAGAAGCGCATTTGTGAGGTCACACACTGATGTTGGACGAAGAGACTGGCTCTCAGATTCCGCTCTAATTCATCCCAAAAGTGTTCTGTTAGGTTGAGGTCAGGACTCTGTGTAGGCCAGTCAAGTTCATTGACACCAAACTTGGTCATCCAATGTCCATGTCTTTATGCACCTTGCTTTGCGTAGTGGTGCACAGTCATGTTGGAACAGGAAGGGGCCATCCCCGAACTGGGCTTGGCCCCTTAGTTCCAGTGAAGGAAACTCTGAATGCTTTAGATTTAAACAAGAGATTTTGGACATTTCCATGCTCCCAACTTTTTGGGAACAGTTTGGATTGGCCATTTCCTGTTCCAAATGGCTGTGCACCAGTGTACAAAGAAAGGTCCAAGAAGACATGGATGACAGAGCTTGGTGTGGATGAACTTGACTGGCCTACACAGAGTATTGACATTCACATTCAAGTTATTTATTTACAAATGTGTTGCATGCATTTCATAGTTCATAGAAAATGAACACATTCTTTTTTAACTTGTTTATGCATTTGATTCTATTTCATATGATGGAATATGCAGAAAGAATAGGCCTATAATTAGGCTGAAAGGTTTATTGCTTTACAGCATATTCAGGTTGTGTGTGTTTTTGAAAAGTAACTAAGTAAAGTAATTAGTAAATTAACTAATTACTTTTGAAACTAAGTAGTCAGTAAAGTAACTGGATTACTTTCTTGGATAAGTAATCAGTAACTAATGACTTTTTCCAAGTAACTTGACCAACACTGAATATTACAAACAAATTAGTGTTAGCGATACTGATGTTTATTAAATGTCGGGTATTCTAGCCTATACTGTCAATTTGTGGGACATCTGACATAATATGTAATATTCATGTTTTGTGCGAACAAGTAGCCCCAGATGCTTTATTTAGTTCAAGTAGCATATACACAACAATCTGTTTTAATGTTTTTATGTTGACAACAATTCATGTTACCACTAACACCACAGTAGTTCATATCAGCGTGCTAGCTAGCTAGTTGCTATGTGTTGTTTCAATTAGTTCTAATGGGTCAACAAGCTAACAAGCTATAATTGTTCGCAAACTAGCAATCTTTGAAAAGCTGATAAGTAGGTACGATGGTGAATGGTCATTTTGAAACTGATATGGCAAATGGGGATTATGAACATCTGGTGTGTGATGTGTGATTTCCTGTACGAGCCGTGATACAGCGAGGAACAGAAGGCCTGTAGCCAGACCAGCTTCTTGAATAGGAGCTGACCCAGTGCAGACTTGACCTGCGGTGGACTTGCTCTCGTGAAAACGTAACGTTACTCACAAGTGATTGCACAAATTAGTAGGCCTACTAGCGATACTAATGTTTGTTAAATGTCAGGTATTCTAGCCTATGCGGTCCTTCACGTTTTTTTAACAATGTCCTAAATACATAATCGCTATTCCGATAAATTAATCAAACAGGCCTACTATGATGTATACCATTTTAAGGGGCTAGTTCTCCTGATTACCATGGTGGGTATATTTGATCTCTGCCATGTAGCATAAGCATTTTTGTGCCTCAAGTGCATCAAGTGTGAAAAAATGGAATACTTTGTGCTGTCTGCAAATGGCTAATACATTTATCATCACTTTTTAACAAAAGGTGACACATTGATTCTGTTTTTTTTTCACCAAGTAGAGGTGGATTGTGGATATCCCATACACTCTGGGTTTTTTTCCATTTTCAACAGAAATTGGGGCAAAAATGAGATTAACCTTGACAAATTGATATTTCCTTTTTGTGCCGCAAGGGCATCAAGTCTGAAAAAATGGAATAGTCCATGCAGTCTGCAAAGGGTTAATCAAGCAATATGACACAAGTGTTACTGCCTCACACAGATCTGTTTTTGTGTTTTCAGACTCACTCTAGCTTTTCCAATTTGCACTTGCGATTCTTGAGGAGTTTTGAGAGATGCCGAACTCCTTCATCATGAAGCTCATTGTCACTTAGGTTCAGCTTCTTCAAATTGCAGGAGTTTGATCTGGCAGCTGACGCTATCATATCACAGCTCTTCTCTGTGAGGAAACAACCACTCAGCCTGGAGAAACATAACACATGATCTCTGATTATTACACTCACATGCTATACCACTAACAACACACATGAATACTTTTTCAAAGAATGATATTCTAAGCATTAATTTTGCTCTTCCAAGGTTCCAATATTAGGCAGCCGTGGCCTACTGGTTAGGGCTTCGAGCTTCGGTTCGATCCCCGACCAGTCCACGGCTGAAGTGCCCTTGAGCAAGGCACCTAACCCCTCACTGCTTCCAGAGCACCGCTGTTGGGCAGGCAGCTCACTGCTCTGGGTTAGTGTGATTCACCTCACTGTGTGTTCACTGTGTGCTGTGTGTGTTCACTTATTCGGTTAAATTGGGTTAAATGCAGAGACTGAGGGCCAGATGTACTAACGTTTTGCGCCCATTTTAGGCGTAACGTGCACGTAATAGCATGGCGATGGTATGTACAAATCGGCCGCAATGAGGGAAACGCGCAGACTGCCTGCCGTGGGAGCTGAGAATGGCTATTTGCGCTTTTCCGTGTCATGCATATTAATTCCTGGGCGGATCAGCTGAAAATGGGTGTAACGCGCAAGTACAGGGGAGGAGAGGTGCTAATAGCGATTGATTAAGTATTCCGCCATATGTATGAAAACAGCGCACGTCTATTTTGCGTTGAAAAACTTCCGCTTTCTGAAAGCAGGTGTAATCCAAATTGCGGTTAAATACGTCTATTAGAAAAACGTCTAGAGACAGCTGAATCAATATTCAGAGCATCAGTTTTCTTCATTGTACTATGTCAAAAGCAACCTTAACTTTTGTTTGTCTCTGTAAAATCGTGTTTTCTCTTTCACGACATAGCCTACACTTCCCAATCTGTTAGACAGGCATTAAGTCATATAGTCTACGTGCAGCAAATAGTTCACAAGTATTTTTTTTAAGTGGATTAGTAGAACTACTAGGCCTACTCTGTCTGTCGCAGCTCGTTGACATATCTTTGTATCATGTATGATCGCTAAACTTTGATTCCTTTTAATGTTGCAATATTCAACTGCGCTCGTTGTTCAGCTCTGCATGCGCGCAATTGGCGTGGTACAGGGGGCGGGAACGGGCGGCACAGAACGCAGTTAACGTAATGAAGTGATAGCTTAGTAAATTCGACGCAATATAGCAAAGCACAGCGTTCGCACTCTGCGCATACAAAAACTCGCTATTAGCGCTGTCTTAGTACATCTGGCCCTGAGTTTCCCGCAAGGGATCAAAAAAGAATATATTCTATTCTATTTACTCATTCTTAAGTGTCATGTACTATCACGACCGTGATCCGAAGCATATTGTGTGTGACAATGTTGGAAGGCCCCGTTTCTCCTGAATGACACTATTAAATCCAAATATGGACATTTCCGATGCACTAGCAACCAATCGCGAGACAACAAAGTACACCAGCGGTTAAAATGAAAAAATTCTAAATGGCTCTGATTTTGACCTGAACATTATCGGCAGAAATTTAGATTGTGGAAGAGAGGTCAAAATCAGAGCCATTTAGAATTTGTTCATTTTAACCGCTGGTGTACTTTGTTGAGTTCACAGATTTTGACTGTCCCTGCTATGTAGTTGTGCTAGAACAGTTTAAAAACTCTGTTCCCCATCATGTTGCCGCTTATGTCTGTGAACAGGAGGCGTGCACTGCAGCTGAAGCAGCCACTCTAGCTGATGAGTATGTGTTAATCCATCTGGATACCCCACTTGATCTCTGTTTTCAATCTAGTAGTAGTGGGCCTAGTGGTTCAGGTGAGTCAGATAAGGTTTGTCATTTTTGTCAAACGTGGCCACTGGAAGGCTGATTGCTACATGCTCCACTCTAGCACTAACTATGGCGTGGGCAAAGTCTGAGTCTGGGCCGGTTCCTCAGGCTGGTAAGAAATTGTTATTTGCCTCAGACATATTTCCCTGGGCCTGGCTGAGTTGGCAAGTTGGGTCGACCTGAAAGTGAAATGAGGGACAGTGCTGGCATATTTCCAGGATCCAGTGTTGCTGAGAAAATGGGCTTGGCAGACAGATTTGTTTGTTGGGGACTCGTTGTTCAACTTGTTTTGCCAGCTAAGCAATCATTATTAAAAGCTGCTCATGATGAATCTCAACATTCTGGGGTTGTGGCCGGCTGTTGAGACATTTCTTTTCATGGTCCTAATTAGAGATTAATCAGTCTTTTCTGCAGTCCTGTTGTCTGGATATCTGCTGCATTGCAGGGACAGACAGCATGGTGGCAGACACATTGTCTAGGGCTCCCCAGGTGTAACGCCTTCAGCCTTCACTTCCCAGGTTACAGTTTCTAAATTAAGGGGACTGGATTTTGAGCTGATCTTATATGGCTTTTGGTACTCCAAATGTTGTTGGAAATTTTAATTTATTAGGCCCCGAACACCTAGCCTGGTCCTAACCATCCCATAATACTACCATTTCATTTCGTATTATGGTCTGGAATTTCTTTGCTCTGAAGCGCTTGCAGGAAGCGGGAAGTAACGCCCAGTTCTGGTTTGAATTGATTGGACAGCTCTCACCCAATCGGCGATAGTTACTCATAACAACATAGCGCAGGCGTTTAACGTCATCGTCACGAGCGCCCTCCCCCTTTCGCCCCCACCAACCCGTCTCTTCGTTTATTGGCTGCTTCCTGGAGGGGGGGCGTTCTGTTACAATTCTACCGAGCAGAATGCTCCACAGAGGAGCACGGCCAGACTCGTAGTGGAGGCAATCCTTGGCCGGAAGTACGTGGATGGCTCGCGAGGCTACCGAACACCTAGTTGCTTTTATTGGGGGCCAAGCAGAGAAGGCCCCCATTGTGTTTGTTAGTATTCTTACTATTACTGGGGGCCAAGTAACGAAGATGCGGATCCCACTGTGTTTGTTAGTATTCTTATTATTAGGACCCAAGCACTGAGGTGAAGCAGCGGCTGCACCGTAGGTGCAAGGCCCTATTGTTTTTGCTCAGATTATTATTAGGGCCCGAGTACCAAGGTGCGGCCGCTGAAGCGTACAGATGTTTACATTAGGCTAAGTATTTTTTTCCCTGATCAGAACCGTCCAGGAATTATTTAGGCTATGCAAAAGTGGAACGTTCATAATTCATTCTCTCTCCTTATCGCTGTCGGTTCGGAATGAAACAGCATAAGAGAGCATAAAACCATATAGTTGCTCTTGTATTTTATTTTACAAATTTGACAACAGTCAGCTTACATTTCAAATGAACATATAGTATAGGCAAGAGGTTTGTGGTACGTTGGAAAATGGGACATTTTATTTTTAACTGTTTCCCGCATTTAGAATCAAGAATAACATTAATGAACCATTTAGTTTTGTTGCCAGCATAAAAACAAGCGTACCATCAGCCTATCCTCTAATTTGAAATAAAAGGTATGAATTGAGCCAAAAACGACAACACAAGTGGCGCTATGCTTTTATATGGAAGTTTGACACTGGCCTCGTGACCTCATGAAACCATTAGTGACAGCAAAACAAACCTAAACGAAACAGCCAGATGCCTCTTCATAAAATAACAAAGACACCTTCATAAACAATAACAGGTTTTTATTGTGACACTGCATATTGTTTGGAGCAGCTATCAGTAGGCTATATTAAAAGAAGAAAAGATGTTCAGCTTGCTTTGGGACTTAATTCACTTTTGGATTGTTGGATTGTTGGATTGGATTGCTAGTGGTAAGTGCCAACATTCCTAAACCTGCATGCTCGCAAGTGCCAACTGGCGGTTGTTTGGGACATTGCAGCTTCACTTGGGAAAAATAAATGAAATCCACGTCATTCACACGTGAGGTCGCGTGAGAATCTCACGTGAAACCGGCCAATTGTCTCCCCAATGCTTTGGTGTCTTACTGTATGTTCGGTGCACGACTGAAAGTTGACTGAGGAGGGAGGGTACCTACCTGTCATTGTTGATTTTTTGAACGCGCTTCTCACAACGTGTGTTAGTAGCCTCCTTATTTATGAAAGGTAATCCAGACAGACACTATTTCCCAAGAGCTACAGCTACATCACATAATATTGTGATTGGTTCAGCAGCTAAGTATAGGGTGATATGAATGTATCTCTATTAATTGGCCGAGTGATTTCGTTTAGACATTAGGCATTTGGCCATGTTCTTATTATCATATTGTTTGTTTAGTCTTTCAATCCAGTCAATCAAGTCTTTTTAAAAAAATATAACTAATGACATGCAATTGTAACTTTTCATGCCATTTAAAGTAGCAAAAAAAAAAGTATGCAGTAAGGAAAATAAAATGAGATTAAGAACTATATTGCATTTTAGGGCCTATTTCTGCATCGTGTGTGAATCGTATCATAGCTTTATGAATCTATACGAATCGAATCGTATTAAAAGGGAGCGATTCACACCCCTACTACAGTAGCGGATACAGAAAGTGACAGGTGGGTGGGCCTGGATTAAGTCTAGGTGGTAGTGATGCGCGGTTCAGCCCATTACCCGCGGGTCGGGCGGAATTGGTTTTTTTCTAAATATTGGGTTGGGTCAAAAAAGTAAAAATGCACATTTCTCACTTGGGAACTTATGACATATTAGGTGCAACGAATTATGCTAACATTTTGCATTATAGACTTTCTGAATCACATGCGACATGCTATGACCTTAAAGGCAATTAGGCTAACATGACCACTTTCACACATGCAGAGCTCTCTTGCACTCAAAAGCGCTCTCACATGCACAACTGTCTGAATCTGGCGTGTCCCTTTCTTCGAAGGTATAAATTGCGCTATTTTATGGACATGTAGCCTAATGATCTGGGATATGGAGGGTTGTGCACAATGCGAGAACACCTTGCTTCTGTCATAGACGAATAAACAGCTGTGATCATGCAACATTTGTTTATGCTTGGCAGTGTTTCATGCAAAAGTAGCCTCTGAAGTTGCAAGGGGAAATATTAATGGGAAATCGTTATGTCCATGAAGGTGAGATTTAACACTGGCTATGTCTAGGCTGCAGATTCCAATTACGAATGGTGTGGAAAAGCGCAGATTGTAAAATGACCGGTCATTTTACAATCTGCTGTGTTCACTTAGGAGAATTAGTTAGGCCAGCGGTTTCCAACCTTTTTTCCTCGCGTACCCCCGCCTACATTCTGACTTGACTCGCGTACCACCACCATCTGACACATAAAAATGTAACGCATTGTATTGCCACCGCCACCGCCCCCCCCCCCCCCCCCCCCCCTAACAACATCCACATACAATATCTTATAATAGGCCTACAACAACGTCTGTCAGGGATGTATTCGTTTGGACAACTTTATAGCCCTATAAAGGCTAAAATTACCTTTTAGTACCTTTTGGCTATTCCAGGCACATGCTTAATAAGCCGCCCTTTTTGATGAACACCTACAGCAGGGATGGGCAAGAGGGCCTAAGGGCCTAATAGGCCTATGACTAAGAGGGCCACATTTTTTTTATCATCACCATCAGAGGGCCAAATGTCGCCGCGCACTTCCGCACATCTGATGCTGCAAAATAATTCGGAATAAGAACGAAATATGTCAATGTTCATGCTCAAATGCATTTTTAACATAGACTACCTAACAACAAATAAAAGTATTTTACAGCCAGTAATAAGTATTATTTTCAGTGCAAAGGGCTCACATAAATCACCATTCAATGATGGGACAGAAATGAAAGCGTAATACTGCGTTCATGCAGCTCGGAACCTCGGAGGACCTGCCTTTAAAAAGTCCCGACCTCCGAAAAAAATGTGTTCATGAGATCAGCTCGGAAAATAAATACAGGAAACGCATAAATACGTTATTACAACTGCTTAGTATGGTTGAGCAAGAAGGAAATTGTCTTGGGCGAGTGTTTCTGTCTGTGTTGTTAATTTAGTGACAAATTACCTTGCCTATTCGTAATGACAGTGAAATTCACCTCTTGTGTTCTTGCAAGGGAGGCCGTCGTGGTTGGAGAATATGATAGTGACGTCAAGTCGGACACCTCGGGGCACAAAACTTCCGCACGAGTCTCCGAGGAAAAAATCCCACCCGACCTAGCGTTCATGTCATTTTTCCGCTATCGGAGGTCAGAAATTTCCGAGGTTCCGAGCTGCATGAACGCAGTATTAGCGTCAAGTTCTGTCAGGAAGACTCAATTCTCATTCATTACTTTCGTCCAATCATCAGTCTGCATCAGTCTTTAAAATGTCACGTCTTTGCACCTGCTTTCCGCTTTCAGGTGCCGATTTTTCGATGGTCCACAGGCATGCTCAGTTTTTCACTTAACCAAACCTTACAGGTTGTGCCGTCTAAGTAGGCTATCTTGCCTCACGTTGCTCATTCAGATCCGTAATTTATTAGTGCACGCATCCCAGTTTCGGTGATTCTTCCAATGTAATGCTCTCGTATCGTCTGAGGGTAAGCCAGAAGGGGAAGAAGAAGAAGCCGAAGCTAGTCATGCGTCTGAAGAAGGAGAAGATGATGAAGAAGGAGAAGAAGGAGAAGAAGGAGAAGACGGAGAAGATGGAGAAGAAGGAGAAGACGGGGAAGAAGAAGCCGAAGCTAATCATGCGTCTGAAGAAGTAAAAGAAGCCGAAGCTAGCCATGCTTCTGAAGAAGGAGAAGATGAAGAAGAAGGAGCAGACGGAGAAGACGGAGAAGAAGAAGGAGAAGAAAGAGAAGCTAGGTATGCGTCTGGTAGTCATTCACGTAGCCTGATTCGGTCTATTAGCTCTCGTCGGAGAGCTAGGCCACCTTGTTGCCATTGTCGGCTCGTGTGCTAACGTTACGGCACCTAAGCTGTCTGCTAACCGCCAGAAGAAGGAGGAGAAGACAAAGAAGAAGAAGCTAGTCATGTATCTGGTAGGCCTAATCATTCAACTGTCAAAATAGCTCTCGTTCGTCGGAGAGTAAGGTTGGTCACATTGTTGTCATTGTCGGCTCGTAGGCTAACGTCGCTATCGGACGAAGCAGATCCCACAACTTTTTGAAGGTTCTCTCACGCTATGTGTAGGCTATGCACCTTAGCTGTTTGCTAACCGCCAGAAGGAGGAGAAGAAGTATAAGAAGAAGAAGCTAGTCATGTGTCTGGTAATCATTCAACTCTGTCAAATTAGCTCTCGTTCGTCGGAGAGTAAGGTCGGCCACATTGATGCCATTGCCAGCTCGTAGGCTAACGTTACGGCTGTTGTTATTGAACGAAGCAGATCCCACAACTTTCCGAAGGTTCTCTCACGCTATGTGTAATGCACCTAAGCTGTTGCTAACCGCCAGAAGAAGAATGAGGAAAAGGAGAAGAAGAAGAAGCTAGTCATGTGTCTGTTATCTTCAAACACTTCGTTTCGCTGCTAGGCGACTCTTCCTTGTTGGAAGGTGCAGTGCACTGGGGAAAACGCTTCCTCAATCGTTCATGAGACGTGCTGTTAGCGTACAGCTGAGTGTCTTGTCTATGAGGCTATTTCATTATTCCACACGCACCTGAAGGCGTATTTTAAATGGTCTTAAAATATTTTCTTGTTATCAAGTGTTAAATTCATGACATGCAGTCAGTGCTCTCGTTTTTTACATTTTCATCACGATTGTTTGCATTTTATCATAGTCATCGGTTAAATGTAACATCATGCTGGCCTGTAGGCCTATGTTTTTTGTTTGCTGACTAACCAAGGGGAACGCACATGCTGCTCTTACCTCCTCCCATAAGGTTATGTTCCATCGGGGTTGTTGCATGTTTGTTGTTTCTATGCCATATTAGCTGGGGCTTACGTCCTAGCTATTCTTCTGGGGTCCGACGTTACCTCGCAAAGGTCTGGTGGTGGTTTTTCAGCTCAGCTAAACCTTAGTTGAATCTTAATGGAACGCTATCTTACTTCAGTCACTTCGCACAGCCGGCACTTACGCACTGAGTTAAGTTGCAAACATTATAGTCACATACGCACCGCCGCCCCTGGTCAGCTTCTGCAAGCTCAAACCACGGCACATCTAGCCACAACATGACTCTACTTCAATATCACATCTTAGCTTGCACAACACCTGCATTGACATCGCATATAGGCCCCCATCATGGACAACTCCGGCAGTTGTCTCACATCGATCGAATCGCTCAATCACATTGCATCATTCATCAGCACTGCTGTCATCATGGACAACTTTCGCAGTTGTCTAGATTCAAATCGCTCGAATCTAATGCTCGAATCGAATCGCTCGAATCGAAATGCATCATTCATCAGCATTAAGCCTGGTGCTTGCACCCCATCTGCTGTCATCATGGACAACTTTCGCAGTTGTCTACATTCGAATCGCTCGAATCTAATGCTCGAATCGAATTGCTCGAATCGAAGCGCATCATTCAATCAGCACTAAGCCTGGTGCTTGCACCTCATCTGCTGTCATCATGGACAACTTTCGCAGTTGTCTAGATTCGAATCGCTCGAATCTAATGCTCGAATCGAATCGCTCGAATCGAAACGCATCATTCAATCAGCACTAAGCCTGGTGTTTGCACCTCATGTGGTCTTGGACAAATTTCGCAGTTGTCTAGATTCGAATCGCTCGAATCGAAACGCATCATTCATTCAGCACTTAGCCACGGGTGCTTGCACCACATCTGCACCACATCATGCATCGTAACATCGTAACCGAGTTACGAAAGCCCAGAGCTTATGCAAGCTATCGAATCGAATCGCTTGTTCAATCAGCTCTAAGCCATGGGTGCTTGCACCACATCTGCACCACATCATGCATTGTAACATCGTAACTGAGTTACGAAAGCTCAGAGCTTATGCAAGCTCCCGATCTTGTTTCAATCTCTGCATATGCCAAAGCTGGTTATGCTCACCTATTCACTCGACCTGAGCTGCTGTTTAATTCAAAGGCATACATTTCTGTGTACAGGGTTTACAGGAGGTTTTCCCCTTTCTACATTCATGAGATTTATGAACTTGTTTGCTACATTCATGAGATTTATGAACTTGTTTGCTAACTTTGTAACTTGTTTGCCCTCATCTTCTTTTGGGGGTGTCTTCCAAGAGCAAGGTGAAAAGGCGTGGCTCACTTTTCTATCTTGCCCTTGGGTCTGTTTAGCTTGACTCTGTTGCAGGATACAGCTTGCCCATCCCATTTCGTTAGGGGTTGATATTAAATTTAACATAATCTGCCCTGAACTGTGCCGTTGCTGTTTAATATTCAGGTGGGTCAAAAGGTAAGTCAATTGAAACTCGCTTATTTGTCTGTTAACACTAGAAGCGCCGGGCCGTTCTGACCCACTTATACCTAGAAGCGCCGCGCCCCGGTCATTTGACCGCTTTGACAACCTACTAGAAGTGCCGTGCTGTTGTGAACTACTTAAAGCGCGGTGAGGCGGTCAAATGACCGCTGAGTCCTTAGACTGGGACGCTGTCACTTACACATAATGATAGCTAGATGGCGCTTCGTGCACGAATCAAATCGTTTGGTCATAGATTCAGTTTGCACTAAAGCCATGTCTCAGTCGTGTCAAACCGTGTTGATAGTCTGTGGTTGTTTCATTATGACATACAGCACGTTTGAGGTAGGCTATCTGTTCATTTATTTGTGTTGTTTGAGGTAAAAACTCTGGAAGAGTTCTTGAACAAACCTTAAGCAAACTTGACTTTCAACTTTTTCGTAGTATTTTTTTTATATATATATTTCGTCTTTAATAAATATGAATATTAGTTTTTAATATTTTGGAGATTGTTATAAAGATGATTAGATCAATGCCACACACGGTAGTTTGAGTGCAGTTAATCTACGAATAGGCTATAACATTCAGTTATTGGCTGAAAATAATCAAGTCGTTGCACGTAATCCGTCAGAACGATCCAATAATATCACGCTTTACACATGCAGTTTAATAAAAACAACTATCTAATCGTAAATTGTTTTTGAACGACAGTTGTAACTGGCAGCTTTAGACCTTTAGACTCCTTTTAGGGGAGTCTAACAACAAAGTCTACCATCCTGTAGGGGTGTCACGATTCTCCAAATCCTCGATTCGATTTAATTTTCGATTTTAAAGCCACGATTCGATTCGATTTTCGATCTTTTTGTATTAATGCATTCCTTGTGTCATTATTATTATTATTATTACTATTATATTCATTTTTATTTTTTGCCCTCTTCCTATTCTGTTTCAGGGGGCTTTTATTTTGAAAGCAATTTTTATTTTGAAACCGTTCCATCCGTGAGGTTGTAAACAAAAAAAAAAACGTCAAACATAGACATGTGAACATAGTGAAATGAAGCAACACAGAATGATACTTTGAATGTTTGTGCACACTGTGAAGACACTCTGAAGAGACCCAAGGTTAGTGTTAATGGAATAAGTACTTATCAATGTGCATTTTAAGCCTTAAAGTCATTTTGAACTGTAGGCTAACTAAATCGTTTTTTTACTTGCTAAGTTGAGAAGGCTAAATTGGTGTTAGGCTAACTGACGTGAATGAATGCAAAAATGCTTCCACACCCGTGATTTCAGAGTAACAAGAGGTTGATGTGCATTTTTAATCTGGCTGCAGCCTAAAATTAGAGGAGTGTTGATGCTGCACCTGTGTGGTTTTGCGTTTTGGGCATACATGCTGGACGTCACGTTGGGGGTGTGGCTGCATCGTCGATTCTACTTTTCAGTTCGAAGTTCGAGATTGAGATGTAATTTCGATCGATTTCGATTTAAAATCGAGATCGTGACATCCTTACCTCCCTGCCCCCACTGAAGTTTCGCTTGCCGTGAATTAATGTTTTGGCCAAAATTTCGAATTCCAGCTGAACATATTTTTTTTGCACACGTAGGCTGTGTAAAAATCTTGTAGGGATCTTGTAGGGTCTAGCTACCTCGGAGGGGGCAAAGCCATCGATATCTCAGATATCGATGGCTTTGGGAGGGGGGAGATAGAGCTATGCTGAGCAGGCATAGGCGCGAGAATGATGAGTGAAAGATATTCTCCGTTTTGCGAATGTGTAGGCTATGTTTCGATGTCTGCTGAAAAAAAGCTATAGGCCTAGGCTATTGTTTCTACAATTTATGCTAACTTCTATGTGAATTCGTGATTCGGGATTGAGACACACATTTTCACTTCGTAAGGAGACAGGGCTGTAGCCCACTGGTTAGAGCATCGGCCTGATAACCTTGGGGTTGCTGGTTCGATCCTCGACCTGTTCATGGCTGAAGTTCTTTTGAACAAGGTATCAATAAAGCAGGCTATATTCTATGCTTTTCTATTCACACAACTACACGCACGCTGGCGAATTCGAACATTCTGAAACGCGCATATGCGATGAAACATGATTGCGCATTCTTCCACGAGTTGCCAAAAGTAAACAGCCAGCCTACAGATATGCAGGCAGGGGACAGAGAAAGGTGTGGGGGTGGGGAGGCAGTTAATTGTCCTCAATGCCTCGGTGATGTCTGTAGCCTAAGTAGCACGAGTGTATGGAGGAGGGGGAATGATCGGTTTCCAATAGGCTATGTTTGTAATGATAGTGTGTTATAATGTAGGCTATAGACCCCGTAGCCATTTGCTTTGAGAATAACGGCTGGCTGATGAAGTTTAGTGGCTGGCTAGCTGGCTCAGCCAAAACTTAAATGCTGTTGCAGCCGCCAAAGTTTTCATGGCTGATAATGGCTTTAGTTGCCACTTCATGTCTACAGAACATGCCATGAGTCCTGTGTAGCCTATCGTAGCAACGAGCACAATAGCCTACTGATGTGGTGTATCCAGTGGGAGTCGTTTATAGGCTATCGTTTATTTTTCGCGTGTGTCTCTATGATATAATTATTTTTAGATGCAAAAAGTCTAACAGGCTTAGCCAAAGTTTGTCAGATGGCGGCTCAATTTGGTTTAGAAAATTATTGGCTGGCGAAATTATTTTTCGTTAATGGTAAACAGTATTGTGATTCATCCGTTTATTTCAGATAGATTGTTATTAAAAAACATTAACAAAAAATAATTGTTCATCGACGTTGAAAATCGGTCAATGTTTCCAGTTAGTATGAGCTACAATATTTCACTCCTACCGGGTTGCGAACCCGGGTCTCTTGGGTAGTAGCCAGGGGCGTTAACGCTGCGCCACTTTACATCGTGTATAAGAAGATAGGTGTTTGAAGTTAATTAACTCAGTCAGTCCAGCAAATATGTAAGAAAATACTTATACTAGTCTGAGCTTTAAAAGATAGCCTAAATAGAAGATAAGATACAACTATGAATGTATGTAGGCATACGCGCCCTATGTACATAAATAGGCTACGACGAAAATATTTTTTACACATGTAGGCCTGCCTAATAGAACGTTCTCAAAACAAACTCGCATTTTACCACTGTAAATCGCCTTCATAGACTATGCCATGTAAATGAAAAATAGTTATTAAAATAAATCACATAGGCTATATAATACATATTGCACATATATAAACTATATGTTTTATGGTAAAATATTATTCTCATGCCCGACTGACAGGAAACCCTTGCGACATCTGCTGTGAGAAAAGAGAATAGCAGCCTGGACAAACATGGCCGAACGCGAGACAACATAGTGTTGTCACATAAGTGAGCGCAAAATAGCTGTAAACTAGCTTGTACCGGTGTGCTTTTGATCATGTAAAAATTCTGGGTGACAAAACACGCGTATTTAGGAAAAGTCGTGAACGTAGGGTCCTGGAATTTAATCGAGTGAAAAGATTTTTTTTTTTTTGTAATCACTGCGGTCAAATGACCGCAGCCCGGCAGTTCTAGGTATATCTAGGTCAAACCTACACGGCGCTTCTAGTAATACGCGTCAGCGGTCAAATGACCGGCGCTTGGCGCTTCTAGTGTTAATCCTACCTGTACACTTTGTGACAAATTCTGGAAAGTTTGTCTTCATCATGTCTACATATTTGATCTATCTATTCTCTTGTCTTGCAACTTCGGTAGTCTTGAACCAGAAAACGTATAGACTTCCCAAACTCCCCTCTTATGCTCTTAAAGCTCTAGTCTCAAGACTCATGTCTATCCTCAGTAGCCTACTGTGACTGTTTGAATGACGAAGACTGCTCTGCAGCAATGAGTTTTCATTTTATAGGTACATTTTCTAGCAAATGTCTGGTGGTGGTCATTGGGGGCCAAGCAGCGAAGCTGCGAAGCCACCATTGTTTTTCAATTTGTTCTTATTGTTATTATTATTCTGACATTGAAGTCAATGGCATCCCATAGAACCAACTGGTGAAATTTGGCACACTGATTGGGGACAGTCCAATGATTCATGTCACCAAGTTTCATGTCGTCACCTCAAACTCTCTAGCGCCACCAACAGGTCAAAGTTGGACTTGCGTTCACGAACGTAACTTTCGACCCATGAGTCCGATTTTCAAAAATCAGGTATCGTTGGAATCCTTGGACCTGCCCGAGCTCAACGCACCCTGTGACGTCATTTTCCGCCATTTTGGATTTCAACAAAAACACTTCAAAAACACTTTTTTTCACAAATTTTGTCAACACCAAACTTGACACGGACAATCTGCAGACTATGCCTCACCAACGCACTACGTTTTGTCTTCTGAAGTGTTACCGTTCGCCCATAACAGCCAATCAAAATTCGCGGTGAAGCCGGCAAACAGGAAGTGGGCTCATATTTCAGCAACCCTTGCACGCATCAAAACCAAACTTAATAGATGTACTCGTGACCGCATCAGGAGGACGCTCAAGAAATGTGGTGACCTTTGACCTCTAGGGGGCGCTGTAATTCAGAAACATGCTTTTTGGCCTATAACTGCTGTTGTGCTTAGAATTACAATGTACTAGTGATGTTTAGCAATACTTTGGAAGATACTTATGTTGACAGATGACAACTTGTCACATCAACGTAACTGATTCAGCCGCCATATTTGATTTAATCAAAAACACTAACAAATTTCCATAGGTCACAAATTTCAACTGATCCTCACCAAAATTGGCACAGACCATCTTCAGACCATGCCTTGTTAGTGTTTTGATTTCTGTAACAATTGACAGAAGCGTTTGCCCGTCGCAGCCAATCGGAATTCGCGGCAAAGCCGCCAAACATGAAGTGAGCCCATATCTTAGCTGCCTTTGTATCTATCAACACCAAACTTCGTATAGGGACTTGTGACCCAATCGGGACGAAGCCCAATACATTTGGTGACCTTTGACCTCTAGGATGTGAAGCCGCCAAACAGGAAGTGAGCTCATATCTCAGCAACCTTTGAATCTATCAAAACCAAACAGTGCATGGACTCGTGACCTGATCGTGAGAACGCTCAAGAAATTTGGTGACCTTTGACCTTTAGGATAGCTTCAATTAGCAAAAATGCAAGTTGGCTTGTAACTTTTGACGTGTTAGACATGAAACTTGTTCTGACTGCTTACGGCCATATGTCTCATTGCCGCATTGAGCCAACAGCGTCGAGTTGCCGTGGTTACTCCGGCCTACTGCTTGGCCCCCACATTGCTGCTGCTTGCAGCTATATTTTCAATTAATCATACTCTATATGGTTCATCCCAGAGCCATATAAAGAGAGAGTTGCGACAACCCGGGTACAGAAAATTCGGTTCGTGACGTGGTTCGTGTAACTTCAAATAGTTCAAAATAGTTCCCGGAAGCGATTGACTGTTCGTTAGAATAACCGTCTTTTACTGTCTGTTAACGAGAACGCTATTAGTGTTCGATCCTAACTTCCGGGAACTATTGTTGAGAAAATATGGAACATTAGCGTCAATGGAGTTGTCGCAACTCTCTCTTTATATGGCTCTGGTTCATCCGTGCTTCTGCAGGGTCTGGGCTTCGGCTTGACCGCACTTGCGTGGCTGGCGTTTCTGGCGACTCTGCTCCGGCATGTAGAGATCAGATCAGGCCTGCTGGGCCTCTAAGCTGATCAAACATCAACTCTTTGAGACATGTCATTGAACTATTGCAACTTCAAGCGCTGTCCTGCTGCACCGACTCCAAGCATCTGCAACTGCAAGCTCATTGCCCAGCATGTCATGCAAGTTTGCTTCACCCTGAACCTTAGAAATGTGTAACTGCTCTGTTTTCTTCGTTTATCACCAGCCTACGTCATCGGCTAGGCAAAATTCAGTCTAGCTTAGGAGATTTGCTATAGTCTTGATTATCGCAATTGGCTCTATTGTCAAGATCCTTTAACAGTCTCGCTTACGTGATTCATTTCCCAGATTCAACAGGATAATGTCATGCACCGTTTAATATTGTTATGCTCTATTTCAGAAGGATGTCCAATTTAAGCATTTGTGGTGGGTATCTTTTTTCTTATTCTTTTGGGGAAGGCTCCGCCCCCCTGCCGTCATTCCGGCAGGATCTGCAAGGGTCTGCACACACAGCGACCTGGACTGAGGACGGGGCCTATGCCAAAGACTCTCATTGCTGCTTGTGTCATTTATAAATCCTTTGATGGATTCAAATATATGTTAACTTTCATCATGTCTGTCCCCAAGTCTTTCTGATAGAAATGAAAGCATAAGCGTCAAGTTCTGTCAGGAAGACTCAATTCTCATTCATTACTTTCGTCCAATCATCAGTCTGCATCAGTCTTTAAAATGTCACGTCTTTGCACCTGCTTTCCGCTTTCAGGTGCCGATTTTTCGATGCCCCACCATCCCTCCCTAACCACCACCAGTTTGGCCTTGTCCAGTGTCCAGGGGGAAGGCTCCGCCCCCCTGCCGTCATTCCGGCAGGATCTGCAAGGGTCTGCACACACAGCGACCTGGACTGAGGACGGGGCCTATGCCAAAGACTCTCATTGCTGCTTGTGTCATTTGTAAATCCTTTGATGGATTAAAATATGTTAACTTTCATCATGTCTGTCCCTGAGTCTTTCTGATAGAACTGAAAAACAGTGGCAACAAGTGCAACAAGCCTCATATTCAATGCATTTATGGTCCCACTACATTTATAAGAATTTATAGACATTTCCTAACGTCCATAATGAGAGTACAGATGTGATGTAACATGTAACATCCATCACATCTGTACTGTCATCCAACGCCAAAAAGTAGGCTACAGTAGGCCTACTTGCAGTCATGCATGATTTGTCTCAGCTCCCCCCTCGACATTATCAGAATGTCAACAATTATGCGCGTCACCGTGCGTCGGGACAAAGATACCGTTTCTAAGTTTTTACCTCCACTACGCACCCAAACAATTTTGCCATCTAATATAGCTTCTTTGCTTTGGCAAGCTCAAGCGAAACAGCAAAGACAGATTCCTGTGTAGTTCTTGCAATTAGTCGCTGTTGTTAGTGTAGGCTAGCCTACTTTTGATTTGAGGTCGGCTACGACAGCGGCCGAGAAGCTCCGTGTGTGTAGGGCAGGCTACTTCTGATATTTAACTTTGCGCAAGGTGTTGTAGTGGCGACTTAAGTTTAAATCTTTCATGGCTGATATAGTTTCTAGCAAAACTTGACATGGGTTTGCCTTACCATTCTATGAACAGACACTGCTTTTTTCTATGAACAGACACTGCCGATTTTGACTGAAAGGTAGCCTACGGTTTTCTAAATGAGTTTTCTCTATGTGTGCACTGTTTTTTCTCGGCGATGGTAAAGGTCCGAGGCCCCGAGATTGTTTGCATAGGAGGCGCTATCTAACGGCGAACAGTTTAATTACAATGACGGTGCGAAAAAAAACAAACAAAAAAACAAATTTTTATCAAAGTAAAAATGATCACCTGCGGGCCGCACTGAGTGAGGAGGCGGGCTGCCAGTTGCCCATCCCTGACCTACAGACTATAGAGTTTATAAATTACATTTAATTTCACGTTTCCATATCATTATGACCTGTTTCGAAATTATGTATTTATTCAGGAATCAAAAGATTTTTTTAACACCTGTCCGCCATTGCCATTTTCATCTCGGGTACCCCCTAGGGTAGGCTATGAAAGGCGTTAGGTGCGATTTTTCCTTTCCTCGAGTCGGGTAGGATTTGGGTCACGATTATTTTTTTGCGGGTTGGGCGGGGCTGGTTGGATCTCCTGAAGAATCGGGTTGGGGTTTTAAAAAAGCCCACCCGCGCAACACTAGGTGGGCCTGAATCTAGGGTGTCCCGAAATCAAAGCAGTTCAATGGCAGCTCTCACGCAATGATTGTGTAACACCAATCGCTCCTTCTCTGCACTTTAGCCTATCTGTCCTCACAGTTGCAACTTGCACACTCTTGTGCTTTTTAGCGGCGTGTAGCCTACAGGTCACGGGACACCAGCCAGAGCACCCATGTCAACAATAAATGCAAATTAGCTTATTATCAATGTGTGTTAGGATATCAATTTGAGCGAGTAGGCCTATACTGCACATCTTTTCTAAAGATACAGGACTGCCACAGCGCAATGAGCAGTCAACCACCATGAATTAATATTGTTCAATGTTCTATTGGACAGTAAAGAGCATATACTTGAGACTGCTATAGTTTCGGAACAATTAGGGCAGGATTCTGGACATTCTCTCAACAGCAATTTGCTTAATGAAGTGGAATCGTACATGCGAGGAGGATTCAACACATATTTTAATGATATTTTATTTTTGAGAGCTTTTGAGATCTGGGGTTAGGCTATATTAGGCTACCTTTTTATTAGCTTACTAGGCTACACATCTCCCCTGCATACATGGGAGAAGGGGTCGCTCATTTTCTCCCTTAATTGAAAGACTTTGTTACGACTTCCGAACATTTTTTTTGCATGCAACTTTTGTCAATATTTGGGATATCTGCGACCACACAGCCAAGGCTGCTGAAGTGCCACGAGCGCACAGCAAATGAAGCAATATATTTAAGCTCACCATAATCAGACCCAATCCTCACAAAGCTCCCCATTTGCCACTTTGAGCCTGCATGGTGTTCAGTCATTGATGTTTTCAAGCCAGTGACACTTCTAACGAACGTTACCGTTCCACTAGATTGCAATAGCGCTACTTTGATGCTGCATTGACCAATTAAAACACACCAACACATAACATTTTAAATAGTTATCAGGCTTACTTATAATGTTATTGTTTTGTAACATGTTATAGATAAAATACACCACAGATAACGTGTTGGAGAAGTGTTTTGGTGTGGAGTGTGAAAACAGGTGACCTGTGCAGCAAGAGACCACCTGAGTCTGTGAAATAAAAGATTTGAATGCTTCAGAATGGCTTCAGGTTTGATAGAAGGTGGAGGTCTGCACTCTCTGAGCGTTTTTCTAGTTATAATACAGTACGTTTTGCATTTCCATGCACTGGTAATACCTCAGAATTACATTTTCTAGTTGTTATTTAAAAAAAATAATTTATTATGCTGTTTTGTGCTTTTGTAACACTGTATTGAATTGCTTATTATGGATGATGATGTGAAACCTCTCTGAACTGCAATGAAATAATACTACCCCCCCAACACACACATACACCCATATGGGTAACACTTTATATTAAGACACACATTATTCACCATCAATTAGCTGCTTACTAACATGTCTATTAGTAGGATATTAGCCATTTATTCTACCATTATTAGACCCTTAATTAAGATTTTCCCCTATATATATTCTATGAATTATGACCTAAATATGCATGACTCAGTATGGGGCTTGTAAGGTGGTAGTACCACAATAACACTTATTCACCCCTAATAATACTTATCAAAGATGGTCTATTTAAATGGAATTAGACACTAAACCACCAGTGCTAATAGTGCACTAATAACTAATAATTAAGTCTTTGTAATGCCAAATATGTTCCCTATTCTAAAGTTGGGTCATTGTTCACATTTAATTCACAATTAATTTGCCACTTATTAACCCCCATGTGTTCCCTAAACTAAAGTTGCCTCTTATTCACACTTATTAACTGTATTACATGAATACGAGATAGCGAGAAAGGCAAACCTGGATACATTTGTATGCTAACTTTCTTGGCTCCTGCAAGTAATCAAAAGTCTTTTTAAGTTCACATGGTAAAAAAGACATCCAGTGTGAATCAATCTATAGCTCTGCTGTTTGAGGTCACAGGCTCAGAATGAGAAAATTTGATTCAACAAAGATCTATAGTTAACAGGCAGCTAACAGAACGGGGCAGACTCACTTTCAGTTTAATTTACCTATGCCCCATTCAGTTAGTATTAGTTGTGGGTTTGCTATTTGGTCTACTGTATGTTGTATCAAATTTTCTGTTCGTTCCCCTACGGACAGCACTTTACTCTTTCCGAATGACCTCAAACAGCAGAGCTAAAGATTGGCTCTCACCAGAGTTCTCATTTACGCTGCCTTCACACTTGCACCGTAGATACGGCTGCTAAATGACCAGAAGTCATTAGTTTCCTATGGAGAATCGCAGACCGCATACGAATGGGTTCGAACAGTGGGGTACGAAAAAAATCGGGTCCGTTGGTCATCAGCATGCGTTAAAAAAAATTGAACTCGTACAACACATAGACCTAAAAGAAATGGAAAAACAGACTCCGTTGTTCTCGATGGAAGGGGGCTGAAACAAAATTCCGTTTACTATCCGTCGTACTGGGCAGACTCGTACTCAGTTCGTGACGTTAGCCTGCTGTAACTCGTCTGATAGATCGAATACCTCTGAAATTGTTAACGTTCGTTTTTTTATATTATTATTATTATGTGTACTTGCCTCTAGGTAATGCTTTACCATATCAAACAGTAGGCTACCGTAGGCTACACGCATTTTCACTGATCTTGCGAATGACTCTCCGTCATGGTTTTAGTGCAGGCTCACTCAGCTTCTTATCCAAACATTACGGGCGAACGTTAGCTTCCCTACAACAGACATGCTAAAATACTTATTTACGGGAAACCAACGTAATATACGGGGAAGAAGTGAATTAATTTTGCCTTCGATACCCTATATAGAATACACAGAAGCTATAAGGGAGACAAAGGGCACATGTTACATCAAGTTATGGGATCGCAAAAAAATCTGAAATCTATGGCCGTCCAAGGGAGTTAGCAGAGCGTTGATCACCAGCTCATTTCATGTTTCTACTTCCGGGAATATGCCTGCCCCCTTGGTACAACAGCAACGGACGGTTCCTATCCGACGGAAGTTACCGTTGCTATGGCACTGATAAACAAATTGAATATCTATCTTTTATAATATCATATTACATGCTTTTAAACAATAAAGTTTATAACAAAAGTCATCAAAAAGGAAAGTGTATGATCCTTAGTGGTGCACAAGACCATCTTGTGAAAAATAAAATGAACGGTGGGTGTAAAATAAATAAATATTTCCAAACGAAGTTTTTTGTCATGTCACTGTCTTACATGGTTTCTTAATTTATTAGGGCAGTTAGACCATTAGTTTAAAAATAAAATAGCACTATTGTATATTTAACTCCCAAACTCAAAAAGATTCCGACACTTCCAACGGTCGAGTCCGACGTCCGACGGGAGAGCACTGCGTATTACGAAGTGTAAGTGTGAAGGCGGCGTTAGTGTGACACAGTATAGTGTCAAATTAATTGTGAATTAATTGTGAACAAAAATCCAACTTAAGAATAGGGAACATATTTGCCATTACAAAGACTTAATTATTAGTTATTTGTACACTATTAGCACTTGTGGTTTAGTGTTTAGTTCAATTTGAATAGACCATCTTTGATAAGTATTATAAGGGGTGAATAACTGTTCTTGTGGTACTGTCACCTTACAAGCCCCATACTGACCCATGCATATTTAAGTCATATTCATATGCAACAACTTACTTAATAACTATGAATAAGGGGTAATTAGGAGTTTACATAGGGGGAATTCTTAATTAAGAGTTTAGTAAGGGTAGAATAAGGTCTTGCAGAATAAGGTATTAAAGGTATACTATGCAACGTTTTTCAGTTAATCAATTCGTTCCATACTGTTATACAGTATATGATTAAATGAGTCATTACCGGTCGAACAATGTTATTTTCGGCCGCCCTAGTGGTCTGTAGCGGTAGAACCACGCTTGCAACTTCAGGAGTCCTCGGGCACGCACCCATGCTCTACTCCAGGAAGTGTCATGTAAAGTCTCATGAAAAGGCACGGCAGACAGACCGATTGAGGAGTTTTGTAAAATATACACGCTAAAGCTGTAGGGGAAGCTCTGCAGAGAAATATGCAAGCATAAAATGAGCGAAAACGAAAAGTGAAAGCGAAACCGGCGATGAAATCGCCAATCCTGCATAGTTTTCCTTTAATTAGTGACTTATAATGACTAACAAATGGTTAGTATGCTACTAATACACATGTAAGAAAGCAGCTAACTAATGGTGAATATGTGTCTTAATATGAAGTGTTACCCAAAAATTATGTTGCTGAATGTCCACACTCACTTCAGGTTTTCAAGTTTACAGTGGGAATTCTTGAGGAGCTTTGAGAGATGCTCAACTCCTGCATCATGAAGCTCATTGTAACTCAGATCCAGCTCCTTCAAATTGCAGGAGTTTGATCTGGCAGCTGACGCTATTGCAACACAGCTCTTCTTTGTGAGGGAATGAGACGCCAACCTGGAGAAATATAACACATGATGACATATATACATAGGACTATCTGATCATTATACTTGCATACTATACCTCTGACTATGAAACACATAATTAATTATAATCTTCTTTTGTCTTGAGTTGTCATGTGCTTTATCTTTTTGCATGTAATTTGTTGAATTATCTATCTATTAATGCAAGGAACATCTGTCTGTGTGTCATTCTGTCTGTCTGTCTGTGGCACGCATAACTCTCGAACCGCTCATCCGACTGACCTCAAATTTGACACAGGTCTTGCTAAGGACATGCGTGAGTGCAGTGCAAAGTTTGGTTGTTTATGGACAAAAAAATGACAAAGATAACGTTAAATTAAGCGAAATACAACTCTACCGCAATCCCACAATTCCCCTGCCTTCCACACTCCACTCCCCAATTCTCACTCTGGCTTACTCCGGTCCAGCATAGAAAAAAATGTCGCTAACAAACTCACGTGTTGCTATTCATGGAAATTAAGATGTCTCATATAACCAACGGGCCGTTTCAAAATGTTCATGTTGGATAAACAAGCTGAGTCCGACACACATGCACCCATGTTGGTAAGCAGGCTGTTACAGTCACGTAACGTTGCATAGGTTAGGCTAGGCTACTAATCAACAACCGCGGTTGCCTAGCGCTTCTGTTGCCTGATCAGGCCGACACACACGTCGGTAGCATTCTGTTAAAATTTGCATTTAAAACAGCGGCTCTTGACTCTATCTGGACATCGGCTACGGGCATATCATTCATTCAAACATCACTCCGAGTTCATAGCACTGGCATATGGCCATGGTCATGCGGTTAACTTTAGGCTATAAATAATAATAATCCCAACAACAGCAAAAACGCACGGGTATGTAATGTGTCTAATATTGCCATTAGCTGCCACTCAAACGCCTTTCCCCTTCACTTTTTTACTTTGCAAAGACAGTAAAAAGCTCTAACTGCACGGGCCTGATTCTACATCATCACCAATCTAACATGATCTACCTGCATCAACGTCATAGGGTAACATGTTTCTTGGAAAATATTGCTTGCACGGGCACTGCCCTAGTATTTCAAATTCAATTAAAAATTGAACATTTTTTTGTCATAATTGAGCAGTCCTATAATATACTGCATGCTGTATACTTATTTTGGAGAAAAAAGCTATTGGCCTGTGACGTCAGACTTAACTGGCTAGATTGACAGAGGTGATTAGTTTCCTCTGACAGCAATATAACAGAAAAACAATCTAACTTTAATTAAAGGAGAACTATGCAGTTTTTACTTAATCTACCTTTAGTCTCAATTTAGAAGAGGACAATGCCAAGCTAATGGCAGGAACAGATATTCTGAGGTGTCAGGCATAGGTGGGTGGATGCTCCACATGTTCATGTGATAAAAGGGCCACAGTGATGTGCGATTTCATGTAGCAATTTTCTGTTCCTGACACTACTTACGACGTGATAAAGGTTTTGAAGAGTAGAGTTCAGACTGAAGCTTCACGGAGAACAAAACATAATGGATATAATCTGCTTTCTCTCCTCTCCTGTTTCATTGGTCTAAGAACTAGATTTTGGCACTTGCATGGTGTTTTCTTCAAAACTTCACAAATGAAACTACGATGTGATTATGGTGTCAGATGTCATCCAGTGCCACTGTAGTAGTTCTGCCTCTGGTCATAGGGGGCTGGATGTACAGTGATAATACTGAGACTAAGAATTTATTTTGTGCAGAAAGCCAATGCTGTGCTTTGCCATATTGCGAGAAATTTACTAAGCTGTCACTTCATTACATAAACAGCACATGTCACATATTTAGGTTTACTTACAGCGCTGACGTGATCACTGGCACAAGCCTCTTCAGAATTGTATCTGGACAGAGGAGTTCAGTCTGATCAGTCTCTGGCGTCTTTATGTACTTATTCAGGTCAAACTCAACTAGCTCCTTTTCTGGGACCTTAAACATTAATCTCTTAGCCTTCCATTCTCCTGGCATGAGCATGTCCACATACAGAGTTCCTGAGCTCATGTCAATGACCTCCACTACAGCATGGTGATTCAGCTCATTCAGACAACAGAACAAGTTGTTTATTCTGTAGTAATTATGCAGTGCTCTAATCTTCTGTTTGATATACTGGACTGTTTGCTCCAAGTTCTGTGGTTGGCTTCTTGTCTGGGTCAGTAGGTGCTTTAAGAGATTCTGATTGGACTCCAATGAGAGACCCAAAAGGAAGCGGAGGAAAAAGTCCAGATGTCCGTTCTCACTCTGTAAGGTCAGGTCCACTGCAGTCTTGTGTAGCTCATGCAGTGTAGCAGCCCTGAACAAAACAGAGAGCTGAGACTGAGAGGTTTGAGGTTCCTCTCTGTTTCTGAAGCAGAGGAACACATATAAAGCTGCAAGAAACTCTTGAATGCTCAGATGCGCAAAGCTGAACACCTTCCCCTGGTACAGCCCAGACTCCTCTCTGAAGATCTGAGTACACACTCCTGAGTACACTGATGCTTCTGTGACATCAATGCCACATTCTCTCAAGTCTTCGTCATAGAAGATCAGATTGCCCTTCTCCAGCTGTTGGAAAGCCAGTTTCCCCAGTTTGAAAATCGTCTCTTTTCTGTACTTCTGTGCTTTGAGGCAAGTCTGTATGATCAGGAAGTGAGAGTACATTTGAGTGAGAGTTCTTGGCATTTCTAGCGTGTCTGATACAGCTGATGCTCTCTCTACCACTGTGGCTAAAGTCCAGCAGAAGACGGGAATGTGGCACATGATGTAGAGGCTCCTGGATGACTTCAGGTGTGTGATGGTTCTGCTGGCTAGATCCTTGTCACTGATCCTCATCCTGAAGTATTCTTCTTTCTGTGAATTACTGAATCCCCTTATTTCTGTCATCCGATCCACACACTCAGGAGGGATCTGATTGGCTGCTGCTGGTCGAGTGGTGATCCAGAGGAGAGCAGTGGGAAGCAGATTCTTCTTGATGAGATTTGTCAGCAGCACATCCACTGAGGCTGGCTCTGTCACATCAGAACATATCAGGTTGGAACGGAAATCTAGAGGAAGTCGACACTCATCCAGACCATCAAAGATGAACATGACTTTGTGCTTTGAGCTGGCAAAGATTTCATAATCTTTTATTTCTGGAAAAAAGTGTTGAATAAGCTCCATCAGACTAAGTTGCTTGTCCATCATCAGGTTTAACTCTCGCAAAGGAAGAGGAAATATGAAGTCAACATCCTGATGGGTTTGTCCTCCAGCCCAGTCCAGGCATAACCTCTGCACACAGACTGTTTTCCCAATGCCAGCCACTCCCTTTGTCAGCACTGTTCTGATGGGTTTGTGTTGTCTGTGATCAGATTCATCAGAAGCTTCATCATATTGATCAGATGTATCAGACTCATCAGAAGTATCATCAGACTCATCAGAAGTATCATCAGATTCATGAGATGCATTATCAGACTCATCAGATATATCATCAGGCTCATCAGATATATCAGGGTCATTAAACCGATCATCATCCAATAAGGGTTTAAAGATGTTACTGCATGTCATTAGTTTGCCTTGTGCTGCTTCTCTCCTGGATGCTCTATCTATCTGTGTGATCTCATGTTCATCATTGAGCCCTCCTTCTTCTGCTGTGAAGTAGATCTCATGGAGGAGTCTGGTTTCTCCCTGATTAGGTACTCCCTCAACCAGATGCTGAAACTTGCTCTTCAGTGCAGATCGGAATTTCTCATGGACCTGTGTTGGTGTCCATCTGGATTAATGATAGAATCACAAATACACCTCTGTTGTTAACAAAATATTATCACAATATTCCTACAATAGTTCTGTTAGATTCAGAATGTATATGAATTCATTCATGTTATATAAGTGTTGAATACTGAATAATATTAAAGAAATAAAATGTTAAAAAGACTACTGCTCTTACTGTAATGTCATTTCTCAACAGCAACATAATGTAAACATGTGGAAATGCACATGGATAAATTATTTACAGGGGGCTGGCAGATAAAAAAGCTTCGCTACAGTACATCCTTGACAAAGCAGTTTCCAAAAAAGCTGTACATGACTTCAGGCAGTCCTTCTTGAAAGCTGGGTTTGTTGGGTTTGTGTCCTAAGATTGCAGTGTTTCCTTTACGCTGATTTTAGATTGGTGTCCCGACAAGGTAAAATAATGGTGCCATGGTATCAGAAATAGGTCAGGCGCATAATGCTTTCATATAATCCTGCTGAAGTCTATCCTCCCCCGCTAGCTGGCGCTCAATTTACGAAAAACTAAAACTAGTCAGAGGTCATTATGGCCCATCCTGCCTCACTTCACATATTGTTATGTTGATGAAGCCTCTTTAAAACATTTAAAACTTTCTTCCACAGTGTTTACTCTTCATTTTGTAGCTGTGGCCACTACTTCAGAATGTGGGGAGACACATTGTAGGCTATGAAGGGGGAATTTGTCCATGTGCGTAAGGGTGCGCAAGTCAAAAAAGTGCACAACTACATGCATTTCAGCCTGCGCAAATTCTCCACTACACTTAAGGAGGAACTATGCAGGTTTGACGATATATTCACTGTTTTCTCATTTTACGCTTACAGGCTTCTCTGTAGAGCTTTCCCAACAACTTTACCGTGTATATTTAACAAGAAATAGAGCTAGAGAGAGAGAGACTGGGTGTGTGCCATAGTCCACCAGACTCACGTGTGAGTGTCCAGAGAGGGCAGCTGTTCTCCTGGGTCCTGCTGGACTTGGTCTCTGAGGTGCAGCTCTTCAGCATCTGAGTGGGAGCTGCTAGCAGAGGCTGCTGCTGCTGCTGCTGGACTCTCCTCTAGGAAGGTACGACCTAAACCCATTCTTAAATACAAATGATTATTAATGTGTTAACATTCATATCTGTTTCTACAGTTGACACACTATAAAACACACACACATCAAGGCTTATGACACACAAGCAGACACTCAGTCATCATGGGTTATCTTTCCACACAGAAATCTGTAGTTGTGTGATCAGACTCACAATAGTTTCTCTAGTATCAGGGTATCACAGTGCAAACAAAAAACAAAATCATACTAATAACATTAACTGTAGCCTGACTCCGGCTGTCTATGTACTTCCGCTTTTCCCTACAGTACTCTGCCTGGAATAGCTTGATCCACCTTCGTTTACTCCAGCAAGAGCATCTCCGACCAACAAGCGAACAGAGGGCGTTCCTGTGAGCAATTACATTTAAGTTGCAAGCCTATAGTTATTGGTGTGTCCCTCCTGGTTAATAGCCTGGAAAAATCCAGACCCTGGTAATCTTTCAGATTAAGGGTCTGGCCACAAATAATGTAATGGCCCAACTCGAGGGGCGACACCAAGCATGCATTTGAAAATCTCACTGGATGCAAAAGAACAACAGTATGACCAATGTTTACTCTGACAAATTCCGGACTTCGATGCAGTTGGATAACACTATGACCAATGTTTATTGACTTGAATAATGCAGCGTTGTCGTCATAAGTTTAGCTCTCCCTTGGCCCGCCTATATCAGATACACCGATTTCATTGGTAACCCCCAATTGACAAGTCACTAAATGCAAAACAGAGTCCACCAACTTATGCAATAATAACAAAGTTCGTACAGTGCTGAAAGTTTACAGTGAAGCAGTGTTATGGCAAAAAAAAAAGATCTGCAAGACGAGCCCCTGGGCATTGGTTAATCCGGCCCTGCACATGCTCTTCACAGCCACTGACATACATACATAAACTTGACATGATCTGATGATTCACACTCACATGCTATACCTGTAATTATACAACACACACACACACACACAGACACACACAAATAAACCACTGCATCTCCCACACACTGCATTTCATCATCATACACTCATCCCAGGGAGCCACTAATGCACAGACATTCAGATCCTACTTGAAAAATGAAAGAGTAAGACACGCACTGAATGAGCGCTCCATAAAGGTGGGGGTCCAGTTCCTCCAGCAGGGCCAGCATGGTGCTGCATGCTGTATCTCCCTTCCTGTGCACCATGTCCACCAGGCAGCTCACCTGGTCCTGCAGCACCTGGCTCCTCTGCAGGACCTCTTCAGCCTCCCTGCCGTTCAGCACAGGAGGCCTGTGGGCCTGGAGTCGGTCCAGCATGCTCCTCAGGACACCGCTGGACACTCCACTGATGAGGCCGGGCCGCATCTGGAACAGCCGCTCTGGTCATAAGAGAGAGAGTGTGTCAGACCACCTGTGGAACCATCTGTGTGTGTGTGTGTGTGTTCAAGGTTCAAGATACTTTATTGCCAATTATTAAAAAAAAAAAAAAAAAAAAAAACTTATAGTAATTTGTTTCAGCAATTACAGTGTACGTTTTGGTAACGCTTTAGAATAACATGTGCTTATTAGCTATTAACAGTGCATAATAAGCAGCTAACAATTATTTACTAACAGTTAGTTAACTGCTGTTATCCTTAACATTAACTAACTGTTAACATACAGCTTGTTAGTGTTAATAAGCAGCCTTTTACAGTGAGTTACTTACAAGCATGTTTGTTAACAGTTAACGTGCAGCTTGTAAGTGATAACAAGGAGCTTGTTAATGGTGGAAAAGCCATTTCTTACCTACTTGTAGTAAATTCTGCAGCCACCCAATCTAAAGCGAGAACCATGAAACTAACAGTTATCAGGCCTGACGTTCTATCTTTAGATAACTAGATCGGTTAAGCAGTGAGAAATGCACCTTCAAAATTGTTACAGTTAATGGGAATCGAACCCGGGCCACCTGCGTCGAACTGTGTGCTGCAGCCAACTGAGCTACCTTGCTATAAACATATAATGTGCAGTTGTTTTACTTGTTTCTATTTTCCGCTGATGTTCTATATCATACCAATTACCCTTTTTACAAATATGTTTCTGATGGTGTTTCAGTTCAGTGAATGCATTAAAACAGTCAGTTTGTCCGCAGTCTACGTGTAAAGCAAAGACCATAAAGCGCTATATTTGGAAGACAACTTGTCGTTTAAGCCTCGGTTGCTAGGTAACTAAATATCTACAGCAAAGATTCTAGAGCGGAGCGTAGCGCGCTATGATCTTTGCTTTACACGTAGACTGCGGGACTGTTTTAATGCATTCACTGAACTGAAACACCATCAGAAACATTTGTAAAAAGGGTAATTGGTATGATATAGAACATCAGCGGAAAATAGAAACAAGTAAAACAACTGCACAGTGCAAGTTAATAAAAACGTAGCTCAGTTGGCTACAGCACACAGTGCGACGCAGGTAGCCCAGGTTTGATTACCACTAGCTGCAACGATTTTGAAGGTGCATTTCTCACAGCTTAACCAATCTAGTTGTCTAAAGATAGAACGTTAGGCCTGATAACTGTTAGTTACATGGTTCTCGCTTTAGATTGGGGGGCCTGCAGAATTTACAAGTAGGTAAGAAATGGCTTTTTCACCATTAACAAGCTGCTTGTTAACACTTACAAGCTGCACGTTTAACTGTTAACAAATATGCTTGTATGTAACTTAAAAGCCTGCTTATTAACACTTACAAGCTGTATGTTAACAGGTAGTTAATGTTATTAAAGGATAACAACAGTTAACTAATTGTTAGTAAATAATTGTTAATTGCTTATTATGCACTGTTAATAGCTACAGTAATAAGCGCATGTTATTCTAAAGCGTTACCTATGTTTTCAAGCAACATATAGTGCAGCTAGACAAAGACAGTGATGACACAACAGACAGTGTGAGAGTGTTTGTGTCTGTGTGCGTGCGTGTGTGTGCATGTATGTACCTGTGTCAGTCTCCTGGCTGCTGCCCTGTCCTGGGATCCTGCTGGGCTGCCAGTAGTCGCGTCTGCGGATCTTGGATCTCCAGATGGGCTCTGTGTGCTGAGAGCTGATGACCTCCATATCAAACTCCTCCTCTGGCTGCTCCATGACCACCTCACAGAAGTTACCAGTGGAGAGCGGCAACAGGTTCATCTCCGTAGGATGGATCTCCGATGGACACGATGTCCTCACATGGACGCTGTCATTCAGCCAGAGTGGTCCAACAGCGGACATGCGGATTCTCACACCATTTCGATTCTCCGCCAGGTGGATGGCCTGGATGTGAGCTGGGTCGTTGGGCACCAGGTAGGTGTGGAGAACCAGGGGAGCGGTGCAGGTGCAGAAGAGCAGCAGCTCACAGTGGACTTTAGGAGAAAACAGATCCCTCAGGTGACACACCACCCCAAACAGAGAGAAGGAGGGTTGGACAAGCCTGGCATGGTGTCTGGTCAGCTCAAACACCTCCATACACACTCCACTCTCCCGCCCATGCAAGACCCTCACAGCATCACGCACATATGCCTCTGAACCCCCCAAACAGAGGAAATGTGGCAGGTGGATCTCCTCCAGCTCTCCTGACATGAGCTTGATGTCCATCAGAGGACCAGCAGGTCCGAACTGCATGTGGGCCAGCTCTTCAGCAAAGACATGCCAATCAGTGAAGTGGTACTGCAGGGTGACTGAACCAGCACACGTCCAGCGCAGACCAGACTCTGGGCACTCATAGCTCCCTGCAGGAGAACTCAGGCTGTAGGTGGAGACGCTCTCCTCTGTGGAGACTTCAGGTTTCACCAGGACCCAGTGGCTGGAGTCTGGAACTTGAGCACAGGATTCACAGCTCCTCTGTGGGGCATCATTATGGTGATCCTCCCTTTAACACAAACGCACACACACACACACACACAGACACACACACACACACACACACACACACACACACACAGACACACACACACACACACAGTTTGAATTGAACACAGAAAAAACAGCACAATGACACAATTCTCCCTCAAATCAGGTCATGTCTTCAACAGGAGTTGGTGAAGTGATATCCATTGACCTTGTAGCAGCCGATAATGTAAGAACGTCCAATAACGTAATAATGACCAATAACAGAATAACTTTATTGCAACAAAGACAATAATGTAATAATTTGCCAATAATGTAATAACATATACCACACACATGCACACACACACACACACACACACACACACACAGAGAGAGAAAGAGATGACACAGACAGATAATACAGTACACAGACACAGAAGGAGAGAGAGAAAGAAACAGAACACACACAGAATACACACAGAACATGCACATACACACATATACACACATGAAAACACACACACACGGGCACACAGAAATGCACCCACACAGGCTATAGTACATTACACACACACTCACTTGTCATCTCACAAAACATACTCAAATGTGTGTGTGTGCACTGTGCATCTGTGTGTGTGTGTGAGGTGTGTGTGTGTGTGTGTGTGTGTGTGAGGTGTGTGTAGGTGTGTGTGTGTACTGTGCATCTGTGTGTGTGTGTGTGTGTGTGTGTGTGTGTGTGTGTGTGTGTGTGAGGGTGTGTGTGTGCATGCGTGTGGGCGTGTTTTGTGCATGTGTTTGTGTATTTTTTTTATGTACGTGTGTGTGTGTGTGTGTGCTGGTGTGTGTGTGTGTGTGTAGGTATGTGTCTGTGTGTGTAATTATGTGTGTGTGTGTGTGTGTGTGTGTGTGTGTGTGTGACCGTAGCATGCAGCACCCAGAGCAACCATTCTCTTTTAAAACATATACAGTAGGCGTTACTTAAGAATGGCCGTTTCCCTCACGCATTGCCTAATTCACGTTCTGCGTGAAATGTATTACAGCTGTATTACAACTTACCGCCACGAGGTGGCAGTACAGTCCGCTGTAGCATTGCTGCGGTGTGATTGATACTGTAGTCCAGCTCTATTCATTCAATAGGCGGCCAGGAAGCAACCTCTAAGTGGTCCAGCCCCATATAGTTTTAACTGAAATGTAAGCTAGAGAAAAAATACTTTGCGAGCTTTCGGAAATGGCAACAGAAATCCCTAGTAGCCCAGTCACCTACAGACTGCAACACTACAACTCTTTTATTGTTTTGTTTTTTCGTTTGTAAATTCAGTCTGGCACTCTGAAAATGTTCTCAAGGCTCTGCACTTCGAAAAAGACAAGCATGAACTAACAAACTATTTGTCATAGTTCAAAATTGCCATTAACACATGCAGCAGATTGAAATAACACTTTATGTTTCATTCGAGAGTTTGACAACGGTGAGGATGATTAGCATTATGCAAACAAGTTTTATTGAGTTAGACTGCGTCTCTATTATAGTTCCGTAATCTGACGTATTTCCTCATGAATGTAATTTTGTAATTTCTCTTTGGATAGCTTTCTATCTAGGCCTATCCATCTATCTATCTATCTATCTATCTATCTAATGTTCGGTTTCACTTGCGCAGACGCGCACACATTCAATCAGCGCTCACATTACTACAGTCATTTCCCGCATATAAGCCGCATTGTGTTTAAGCCGCAGGACAGTGTTTTATGCGAGTTAAAAGAAACAAAAGCATATTAATACTATGTTAACTGTCCCCGTGTATTAACCTCATAGCTGAAGAAATTTAGCAAAAGCAATGTATAAGCCGCGGCTAATAGTTGGGAAATTACGGTAAATTAACCCAATTGCAGGCCTCTTTATCTGACCACACACAATTAAGAAATATTTCCTAATTTGGAAAACGTTTAGTTTCCTTTCCTTTCAGCTAGTTCGAGTCAACCATTCACTCGTGCCGCAATTGAGGAGCTCTATCGTTGCCTAACACGAGAGTTCGGATGTGAAGCGGATCAACACAGCTTGTAGGCTAGTGCCATGTAGGATAAACGTACAGATGGTACGGGTTGAGAATGCTCCTTTCTTTCCCGCACATAGGGAATCCGGAAGGTTCGGGACTTTGTAATTAAAACTGCAACCGCAAGGGGGCAACATAAGACCGCCCTAATAACATGAAGGTTCGGCTCCTGCCGAAAAACACGGAAAAACCCGAAGACACCGCGCTGGTGACAAGTGGAGAAAAGAGACATGACGCTCACCATGTCAGTTTGCAGTTGCAGAGTTTTCGAATGTTTTACAGCCTACCTCACAGCTCTCTCACGCAATGTAGCCTATAACTCAGTCAGTCCAGCAGAGATGGCAGAGCAACGTTTTGGTCAATGGAGAGGGAGAGAAATGCTCTGCATATCCGTCTCATTTAATCATTAAAATGAAGGTGATGACTGGCGAAATTAATCAAACGACGTTTCAATAAACCATTGTTGAAATTAATGAAAATTATCTTAGAAAATCGCCTATAGGTCTATCAGAAGGAAATAGCCTTCAATTCAACCTGAAAGACTCGATAGGCAACCTTAGATTAATTCATTAATTCATTACGGTTACAAGACCGCATTTCCGTGAATAGGCTATTATTGTCAAGGCGAAGACGAAAGAGATGGACAAGATGGACATGTAGGCTACATTTACATGCTAGGAATACTTAGAAATGTGTATAGGCTATTTTAAAACGGAGGCATGTTCATTTTAACCGGCGACGCTGGGTAGCCTACATGTACCCAGCACTTGTTATCACAGATTTTGTCCCCACCACTTTTGACAACTGAAAATAAAATGTATTTAACAGAAATATCTTTAATACATGCCTATGCTTGTCACTTTACTTATAACCCTAGGCTACATGCATGGAGAAGATCGCGCATTTTGTAACATTGTAACAATGGATGGTCAGATATGCGATAGGGCAGTGAGGGTGATTCATTGTAACCATCGACTAGTAGGCCTAGCTCCGCAAAATAAGTTTCTAGCAACTTATGTATCGTATGCATGTTCATGTTGATTCAGATATAGACATAGACTACCGTAGGCTGCTGTGCGTCAAGCTATATGACAGCATTTTATCATGTGGTGAATTAATAACTAACAAGTTAGACATGTAACATAGTTTTCAAGCTCATGCCGCGAATGGCGCAACTGGTTAAGGCATATGCACCGTACGCCAGCGACCGGGGTTCTAAACTCACTTAACGAACCTCTCCGAAACCCTTCAAGCCATAAGGCATCATTTTATTTAAAAAATGAAAGATTTTCTCAGTTTTGCGATTTTTTTTAGGTTTGCCATGTCTGCTGAAAAGAAAAGTTAATATGTGAATTTGTGGTTCAGCGCACACTCACACATTTTTACATGTAAATAGAGTCGGGCTCAAGTGTCTGTCGGAGAGAAGGGGGGAAGGTAGCAGTCGTTCTCATGCCGCATATAGGTAGGCTATAATGTAGTGAACTGGTTAGACGAGTGTGGGGGAGGGGGAATGATCGCACAAGACAATTGCTCTTCATGAAATGGATCTCACAGACGGCCGTCAATTTTCTCTCTCTCTGGGTTGGGAGCGTCACCTGGCTGTGTCAGCAGACTGCAATACAGTCGGTCTCGAGGGGTTAAATAGCGCACGTTACTTGAATTTTAATCTGAAGAAGACCACACAGTCGAAATGTCATTCCTTTGTGCTAAAGAAAAGAAAATAAAATCAAAAAAGAAGGATTTCAAGTGTGCGAACCTTTTTCCAATTTTTATGATTTAGCCTACTCTTGTTCTGCACCTTGACCGGGGATGTGCACAAACTTTTTTACTACACTTGAATTTTAAACCAGCTCTTCTCTTACCAGTAGCCTATATCCTACAGCCATACTTTAATAATCAGATGTTATGCTCATTTTTGTAGGCTACACCTCACCGGCAAGCACGCATGCAAATGCTGGTTTTGCACATCTACAATATAGGCTGATTGGCCAGGCTATATATAATAGGCTTAGGACAGTATTTTGCCTTCGTGCAACTTTAGTTGTACTCAATCTAAATTATTGTCAGTAAGGATAGGTCATATTACCAAATGGCGAACCTAGAAAATTATTTAGGATATAGAGCCGTGTCCATTACGCACTACTGTTATTTTTTAGGCTATTGTTTTATTTGAGTGTTTTTGTCTACCATGGCATACCGATATTTAGCAAACACATGTACAGTGGGTACGGGTTGAGAATGCACCTTCTCCCGCGGGACTCCCGAAGAGATCCCGCAGGCCGTCAAGCCGATTTTTTTCGAGCCTAAGGCAATGTACCCAAACAACCACCAGGTGGCAGAAAGTTTCATCCCGCATTTCAAAATGATGAAGACCGCATATCCGTCAATAGTCGACTCCTTAATCTCATTTAGGCTAATCATTACAATGAAGGTGATGACTGGCGAAATTATTCAAACAACGTTTCAATGAACCATTGTTGAAATGAATGAAAATGGTTATAGAAAATCGCCTACAGCCTAACGCCGACACAGCTGATTCTTTGATTGATTCTAAGCTGTTTTGATGTAGGGGATGGGTAAACTGGCGCGCTACAAACATGCTACCAATCAAATGTAATATTAGTAGGACTAGCCTACTTAGACACTTTAGTCATAGGCAACGTTGCCATGTTAATTTGGGCTAGAAGTGCTTGCTTGTGGTGGCGCTCCTGTCCGCTGCTTCTCCCGAATTGTGTGGCAAATTTGTCAGCAATCAGCTTAAATGTCAAATCATATTTATTTCTCTTTGTCGCCATGGTATTGGGGGAAACGCGGAGAAACGAGATGGTCAGTCCTCGTATTTTTTCTTCGCGTTTCGTTATAAGAAATATATAAGTAATAGTTAGTCTTCTTCCGTATTGAACAGATAGGCTACGGGACGCTCTTTGTTCCGTATTTTAAGGAACTACTCAATGCACACACACTACAATGAAAAACACACAAAGAAATCACCAAACATATAGCCTACAACCTAATGACACTTTAATGCAGCGTTTCTCAAACTATGGGCCGCGAAACGTGGAGACTGCTGCTGGTCCGCGAGACATGGGGTGAAATTAGGTCCGGTGATCTGATAATTTGCTGCGCAATTGACCAAGCAACCGCGGACCGACAGAAAAAGAAAGCAAACGTTGCGGCGGAAATGCTTCCTAATTTGATGTGTTTAAACATAGAGACATACAATTAGGTGTGTCTGTTATTATGATAATTTTCGAGCATAACTGCTTGTCCATAGCTCAGTGACAGGTGTTAATAGCCTTGCCATAAGCACTGCTGCAGGTGCTTCTTTTATTATGCGGTTAGAGCATATAAGCGCTTACTCATATAGACTATAACTCAGGGACAGGTGCAAAACCACCAACTGGGATGGATCGAAGGGCAAGCAAGCACTGCCACACAACGTGAAGGCCTTTGTGTTGTCAACACTAAACAGAAAGTTTCCTACGATGGGGAGAAGTGGCCGCAAGGACTGCATCGATAAGATCAACGAATACAGTAATGTTTTACAACCCAGCTGGTATCCGCTGTTCATTCCGACATATCCCCACTCGGCGGTAGGCCTAGGCCTATTTAACTTTTTCTTTTTCAAACAACGTGCCATTCCGACATGAGGTCATTAATAGGCTATTAATGTCATAACTATTAGGCTATCATTAGGCTTACTATGCATGGCTGTAGGCAGCTATGAGGCCACTGAGATCTGGACCTCATCGGTTTTGTGAAAGCCGATTGGAAATACTTAAGTTTAGAGCGAACGTTTCAACTATGTTTGCCATGGTAGACAAAAACACTCAAATAAAACAATAGCCTAAAAAATAACTGCATGCGTAATGGACACGGCTCTATATCCTAAATAATTTTCGAGGTTCGCCATTTGGTAATATGACCTATCCTTACTGACAATAATTTAGATTGAGCACAACTAAAGTTGCACGAAGGCAAAATACAGTCCTAAAAGCCTATTCTATATAGCCTGGCCAATATTGTAGATGTGCAAAAGCAGCATTTGCGTGCGTGCTTGCCGGTGAGGTGTAGCCTACAAAAATGAGCATAACATCTGATTATTAAAGTATGGCTATAGGATATAGGCTAGAGAAGAGTTGGTTTAAAATTCAAGTGTAGTAAAAAAGTTTGTGCACATCCCCGGTCAAGGGGCAGAACAAGAGTAGGCTAAATCATAAAAAAAATGGAAAAAGGTTCGCACACTTGAAATCCTTCTTTTATAGGATATAGGCTAGAGAAGAGTTGGTTTAAAATTCAAGTGTAGTAAAAAAGTTTGTGCACATCCCCGGTCAAGGTGCAGAACAAGAGTAGGCTAAATCATAAAAAAAATGGAAAAAGGTTCGCACACTTGAAATCCTTCTTTTTTGATTTGATTTTGTCTTCTTCAGATTAAAATTCAAGTACGTGCGCTATTTAACCCCTCGAGACCGACTGCAGTCTGCTGACACAGCCAGACGACTCTCCCAACCCATTCATTCGTTTTGGCCGATATAATCCATTCATTCGTTTTGTGCGTAGGCCTATATAGATTCCTGCATGCTGCATTACCGTGACCCTTAGCCTACCTTGTGGATGATTTTCTCTCATTGGAATACAGCAGGACAGAATGCCTTTTATCTAACAAACGCAAAAGCTGAGATTGTTGGAAGGACTAGGCTACTCAACAAACTTGTTTTTCGTTTCTGGGAGATCTCATTATCGTTTTGGATTGTCGGATTTTTATACTTATTGTTTGGACTTATGGACAATGAACTTTGAGGGGTGGTTGTTAGTGCTTTACAAAGCTTTGTGTTAATAAGTGTCGGTCCTCCTTATCCTTCAGCTCACTGCGCGATGCAGTTGCGCATAGTGGCCACGAAGTCATTAACTGTTTACGACACAATACATGATATTTGTGTTTTTCGTTTCTTAGATTTAATGCATGTTTGACATGTAAACAGGCCTTCAGTCCGTTAACTTAAGGCCTTCTTTTGCATGGGGTTGCTCGCATCCGCCCGTAACCTAGACTATTATGTGCGTAGTGGCTGCATACTCTTATAATAAGAGGCAAATTGTTACAGGACAACTTAAACTGACTTCCCCAATGCTTCCCCGCAGCACATTACATTTTAATATAGGCTAATATAGGATGAACAAAGTCTATGCTATATTAAATCCAGTAGCCTAATAATTCTATGTGCCACGTCCGATTTCGCAAGTGATGTAGTAGGCTACGTTTAAACATCGACAAACGTCTGTGAGACTACCCATTTCATGAAGAGCAATTGTCTTGTGCGATCATTCCCCCTCCCCCACACTTGTCTAACCAGTTCACTAGACATTATAGCCTACCTGTATGCGGCATTGGACGATTGCCTCCCTCCCCCCTCTCTCTCGACAGACACTTCCTGACACTAGGGCTCGGGATCATGACATAAAAACTTCGCGGGCACAGCCACATTGGCAGCTTCACTCCTTAGTTTACTATGGATTACTATGGATTTACTCCCGCCTTTTAGTGTGTTCCTGTTACTTAGTTTTTGCCTTCTTGGTAGTATGTTGCTGTGTAGTGGGGTGTAACAGTGCAACCCACGATCGCAAGAGGAAAAGAATAAATCGCTACTATTTCTGCTTCTTGTCTTGTGCATCTGAATGAATGGATATTACGTTAGTCATTAATTCACCACATGATAAAATGCTGTTATATTGACGCACAGTAGCCCACGGTAGTCTATGTCTATCTCTGAATCAACATGAACATGCATAACGAGATCCATATATTCTAAGTTGCTAGAAACTTCTTTTGCGGAGCTAGGCCTACTAGTCGATGGTTACAATGAATCACCCTCACTGCCCTATCGCATATCTGACCATCCATTGTTATAATGTTACAAAATGCGCGATCTTCTCCAATCATGTAGCCTACGGTTATAAGTAAAGTGACATGATAGGCATGTAGGCCTATTAAAGATATTTCTGTTAAATACGTTTTATTTTCAGTTGTCAAAAGTGGTGGGGACAAAATCTGTGATAAAGTGCTGGGTAAGCTACCCAGCGTCGCCGGTTAAAATGAACATGCCTCCGTTTTAAAATAGCCTATAGGCCTACACATTTCTAAGTATTCCTAACATAAATGTAGCCTAAATGTCCATCTTGTCCATCTCTTTCGTCTTCGCCTTGACAATAATAGCCTATTCACGGAAATGCGGTCTTGTAACCGTAATGAATTAATGAATTAATCTAAGGTTGCCTATATCGAGTCTTTCAGGTTGAATTGAAGGCTTCTAAAACCATTTTCATTAATTTCAACAATGGTTTATTGAAACGTCGTTTGATTATAATTTCGCCAGTCATCACCTTCATTTTAATGATTAAATGAGACGGATTAAATGAGACGGATATGCGGAGCATTTCTCTCCCTCTCCATTGACCAAAACGTTGCTCTGGCATCTCTGCTGGACTGACTGAGTTATAGGCTACGTCGAGTGAGAGAGCCAGCTGTGAGGTACGCTGTAAAACATTCGAAAACTCTGAAACTGCAATCTGACATGCCGAGCGTGATGTCTCTTTTCTCCGCTTGTCACCAGCGCGGTGTCTTCGGGTTTTTCCGTGTTTTCCGGTATGAGCCGAACCTTCCTTTTATTAAGGCGGTCTTATGTTGCCCCCTTGCGGTTGCAGTTTTAATTAAAGTCCCGATGCTTCGGGAGTCCCGATGTGCGGGAAAGAAAGGAGCATTCTCAACCCGTACCATCTGTATTTCCAGCTCTCAAAACCGATGAGGTCCAGATCTCAGTGGCCTCATAGCTGCCTACAGCTATGCATAGTAAGCCTAATGATAGCCTTGCCAAATAAGTCATCAGTCACACACCCCTAATCGCGGGGTTGACCTGTTCCTTTCACACTGAGCCCCGATGAAAACTCTTGGCGGAGATAATAATTAGGCCTATCAAATTAAAAGCACACTACGACAGGTATACTTGTGTGATCACGCAACACAAGAGAGCATTTAGCGATGGGACAGTTGTGAATGAGTGCTTAACACCCTGGAGTCTAAATACCCCCCGGGGGATTTGAAAAACTGTTCCAAACACACATCTCAATCTCTGCTTTTATCATATTATAGAAACACCATTAGAAACCTTTAATCGACTCGTTTTCAAATATATAGCCTATGTTTTAAGAGAATATGGCAATGATAATGGCACTTTGTAAAAACAATAAATTCTGTCGGTCCGCGGTTGCTTGGTCAGTTGCGCAGCAAATTATCAGATGAAGCACCAGACCTAATTTCACTCCATGTCTCGCGGACCAGCAGCAGTCTCCACGTTTCGCGGCCCATAGTTTGAGAAACGCTGCATTAAAGTGTCATTAGGTTGTAGGCTATATGTTTAGTGTTTTCTTTGTGTGTTTTTCATTGTAGTGTGTGTGCATTGAGTAGTTCCTTAAAAAAACGGAACAAAGAGCGTCCCGTATCTGTTCAATACGGAAGAAGACTTTAACTATTACTTATATATTTCTTATAACGAAACGTGAAGCAAAAATACGAGGACTGACCATCTCGTTTCCCCCAATAGCCTACCATGGCGACAAAGAGAAATAAAAATGATTTGACATTTAAGCTGATTGTTGACAAATTTGCCAAACACAATTAGGGAGAAGCAGCGGACAGGAGCGTCACCACAAGCAAGCACTTCTAGCCCAAATTAACATGGCAACGTTGCCTATGACTAAAGTGTCTAAGTAGGCTAGTCCTACTAATATTACATTTGATTGGTAGCATGTTTGTAGCGTGCCAGTTTACCCATCCCCTACATCAACACAGCTTAGAATCAATCAAAGAATCAGCTGTGTCGGCGTTAGGCTGTAGGCGATTTTCTATAACCATTTTCATTCATTTCAACCATGGTTTATTGAAACGTCGTTTGATTAATTTCGCCAGTCATCACCTTCATTTTAATGATTAAATGAGATTAAGGAGTCGACTATTGACGGGTATGCGGTCTTCATCATTAAATGCATGTGGGTTGAAACTTTCTGCCACCTGGTGGTTGTTTGGGTACATTGCCTTAGCCTTAGATCTCTTCGGGAGTCCCGCGGGAGAAGGTGCATTCTCAACCCGTACCATCTGTAACGTTATCTGTTATCTTCTGAGATGGAGAGAAAAGGCAAATAATGAATAGTAGTGATGCCAATTTATGTAAAAGGAAATCATGAAGGCAACAAAGACGAGGCTACAGTTTGCAGCTATCCGGTTCCCACTGTCAACTCAAATTGGTGAGGGTTCTGTTACATCTGCGATCAAGTGATTTGAAACATAGAAAATATTATAACGATTAGTCTAGTCTAGTCTTTGAGCTTTGAGTCGTTTTCCAAGCATCTATGCCGTGCCGACTAAGGCATTCCATTCAGATGGCTACCACAAGGGTAGGAATTTCGTCATTTTAGGGGCAAGGCCATTTGGCCTTCACCTTCTTTTTTTTATAGGGGCACCAAGGCCACAAAATAGGGGCACAAAGGCCACTGAGTAAAATTCGATGGGTTATCTCGAAACAAATACATATAATAGACCCGCTAGCCTCTGTAGGCTTTGAGAAACACTAAAGCTGCATTCACATACGTCGCTACTCGCCCATCTCTGAGCGAGAACTGTCAATGTAAAGTGAATGTGTTCTAGCTGAATGTGGCCAGGACAGGCGATGCGAGGACTAGCGATGCGATGTGGGCGGGTACGGAGTTAAAATAATTTTAACTTCCAGCGATGCGAGTGAAGCGAGTACCATATCAGAATGTAGAATAGAGATGATTGACAGTTAACGGACATGTTTGCAGTGAAGTAAACTAGCGGGGAGCCATGGCAACCGACGTCGGCAGCAGTTATTTTTTTTCTGCCAGCGAGTAGAATTTCGGCGAGAAGCGAGGAGCGATGGGCGAGTAGCGATGTATGTGAATGCCCCTTAACGCAGCCTCAAACTTCTTTAAGTTGAGGCCCAATCATGGCAGACTTTGGGGTCATAGGGCCCACCTAAACATACCTCACCCCATCCCCCATCAAATCATCATTATGATTATCTTATCACAATTGACCGTTCGCAAAACCCCGCCCTCGAACGGCCATTGTCCAATCCTAGCTCAGCAACGGTAACTAAGTAGAAGGACGTCCGTCAAACATTGCGAATTCAGCAAGACGGTGCAATGATGCGCCTATGGCACGAGAAAGTCATAAACCAGATACCCCGAAAGTTTAGAGGGTGGGGGCGTTTTTTCGCCTTTCCAAAGCCCAAAACCCATGTGGAAAGATGCCGACAATGGGTTAAGCAGTGTGGGAGACCTCAACCACAGCTAAATGTCTCAAAGATTCATAACTTTCCATATCAGAACGACACCTTATCACCCTCTTACATCATGTATGTGGCATTTAACATTAATCTCTCTACACACTAAGACGGCGGATTCGTAAAGAAACAAAATTAAGTGTATCTAACTTAGTTACCTACCTAAAATGACATTTTACCGTGAAGACCAGTGTTGAAAGACACCTGTACAAAACTGCTTGGAGGTTACGTCTGCTCGAAGGTAAGCAAAGCTAGCATATTAATTATCAATAAGTAGCTAAGTAGGCCTACATACAATCTAGGGATGTAACGATTACCGGTGTGACGGTAAACCATGATAAAAATGTTGACGATAACAATTACCGTGTTCATTTCGAATATCATTATTATCACGGTTGATACTACGGTGTGGTAACCGCGTGTTTAATTCTTCCCAGCTTCATCCGAGCCTGCTTTTGATACAAGCTGGTAGGCTAATATGAAACAAAACTTTACCTTACTAATTCTGTTGTCCAATTGATGGATTTAACCATGATTCGGATAAGGCTACACCTGCTTTTAAAGGGCGCAACATTTTCACCCCAAAACGTGCGCTGTATCATGTGCGTCTTTATATGTAGGCCTACACGTTCACATTAAATCTAGGCTATTCCACTAACGTTATCAGGAGAATGCCGTGAAGTGTTATGTTGAGCGCTGGGTGTCACTCATTGGATATAACAGATATAGGCTACCAAACTACACCATAAGTTAAGCTATAAGCAGCCAATTTAACATTTCCAACCGAGGAAAAAGTGAGCACAATGCCACGGTAACCTACCTACAGTAGGCTAGGCTATGGAATTTAGTTCATTTAGGCCTAGTGTTTAATTCAATTTCCGAAAAAAGCTACACAGCCTATTGGCAAACTTTTCCACGTTGAGAGAGTTCCATCTAGGTAACTATCCAGTTAGCTCACGCATACAGTAGCCTAGTGCTCACCAAATCATAGAAGTTAACATTGCAAGACACTTATCTTTTCTATGATCCCAGCAATATTTTCTTTGAGTTGTTAATTTTTTGAACATTCATTTTATTCAACGAAAACGGATATCCTTGAACTATGCGTGACTACTTTCCTAAAACCAAAACCGAATGAAGGATAATATAATTAGCCTACTTCACGTATCTCTTAACCCTTTGGGCGCCGGGTTTTATTTTGAAAAATACTAGATTTTGATATCTAAATTTCAGAATGCTCTGGCTGGAAAATGGTTAGAGATGAAGAAAAAGTGTAAATGAGACAAATGTTAGGAATAACCTAAAGTTTATGTTGAGAATAAATTTGCTCGTCTAATTTGCATAGTATGACGTCATATGGCGGCGGCCATGTTGGATTTTGTAATTTTCAGGAAATACCTGATATTTTGAAAGAGAGTTGAACTTATTTCATCAAATTCAACCTCTCCATCTATTTGTTATGCTGTCCACATATGAAATGAACAGGAAAAAGTGAATTGTAAGCCAACAGTGGTAAACTAGAACTATTACTATACCACAACACTCAAACACAAAAACGGAAAAGAAGTCTTTTTTTTCTCTCTCTCTCCACCACCACCCCATCTATTGGAGGACATTTTTCTTTTCTTTTTTCTTCTCTTCTTCACTATTATTATCATTATAATCATTATAATCATTATAATATGATAATAATAATAACAGTAACTGTTTTTTAGCTGCAGAGGCCTAATCAGTGCCCATCTATCCACATAAACATTTGTAGTATAGAGTGTGCAACATGTAATTGCAAAGCAAAGCACAGATACAATAAGACCAATATTGAGGTGCCCTCAGAACTATTGCCAAACTGCAAAACTCATGTAAACAGTAAAACAGGTCAATGATTGGGCGCACCTTGAACAGCCTATCATAACCTGGCTGGCCCCTCTCGACAGAGTCATCATTATAGGCAAAGTGGAAAAAAGACAGAATGATTTCAAATTTGTTCCTACACATCACTTACACTTACACATACACATCAAGCCTCTCCCACGCCCACCTCTCCTATTCATGGGTTTCATCAGGTCCCTTTCCACAGGTGTAGTAATCAAGCACCATGCAGTCTGCATTGATAATCAATGCTTGATTTTATACACCTGTGGAAAGGGACCTGATGAAACCCATGAATTGACACCGCAACCGCGAGTGGCTCTGCCTCTGCCTCCGCTTACATTTAGCAACGGGTTGAAAGACTCTGGGAGCAGAGATGAACTCGTGTGTGTGTTGTGCTTTGGTAAACACTACCGGGCACGGAGGCACTGTGACCGGCGTGGTAAAACGAGTGAACACTAACGCTGATCCCTGCGCTATTCTTACCACTCCTGCCACGTCTAACATCCATGAATACTCTCATCTATGTTGGGCAAAAAGTCGTGTGTGTGTCTGTGTGTGTTTGTGCGTCTATGTCTGTGTTTGTGCTTGTGCATTTGCCTCGTGTTGCCTAGCATCTCCACGTTGCGCAACGTGGCTATCAGGCTTCCTAAACGACCGACCGTCATCTCCCAAAGTCAGATATTCTCCTTCAGAATCAGAATCGGCGAAACACTTCGCCCACGTCTCCCCCTGTGATCACCACTAGAGCTGGGAGCGGAGATGAACTCGTGTGTGTTATGCTTCGTAAACACTGCCGCGCATGGAGGCACTGTGGCCGGCGTGGTAAAACGAGTGAACACTAACGCGGGTCCCTGCGCTATTCTCACCACTCCTGCCACGTCTAACACATCCATGAATACTCTCATCTATGTTGGGCAAAGGGTCGTGTGCGTGTGTGTGTGTCTGTGTTTGTGCTTGTGCATTTTCCTCGCTTGGCCAAGCATCTCCACGCTGCGTCTTTAGATACTAGGCAAAGACGCAACGTGGCTATCAGGCTTGCTAAACGACCGACCGTCATCTCCCAAAGTCAAATATTCTCCTTCAGAATCAGCGAAACACTTTGCCCACGTCTCCCATGTGATCAGCACTAGAGCTGGGAGCAGAGATGAACTCGTGTGTGTGCTGTGCTTAGTAAACACTGCCGCGCATGGAGGCACTGTGGCCGGAATGGAAGCTTAGAACGAGTGAACACTAACACTGGTCCCTGCGCTATTCTCACCACTCCTGCACGTCTAACACATCCATGAATACTCTCATCTATGTTGGGCAAAGGGTCGTGTGTGTATGTGTGTGTGTCTGTGTTTGTGTTTGAGCATTTTCCTCGCTTTGCCCAGCATCTCCACAGGTTGTCTTTGCCTAGTAAATTACAAGTGGTTATCAGGCTTGCTAAACGACCGACCGTCATCTCCCAAAGTCAGATTATCTCCTTCAGACTCAGAATCAGCGAAAAGGAGCCCTATCACGTCAGTAAATGTAAACTTTTTGCTTTAAATCTCGTTTAAAATCGTGCTAAATCCAGTAATACCGCTTCAGCTAACTAGCTCCGTGGCTAACTATCTCCGGTTTCTCATCAACAAGTTTGAGTGGGATTTCCTCGAACATTTTGCATTGAAACATGACGTCATTGTGCTCTCGGGTCGAAGTATGGGATGTCTGCCAACTAGTGGTGGGGAGTATATATGAGATTTAGCACTCTACTCGGAGAAAACCGCTGTTTTATTCAGTAATGCGTGATGTCGCAATGTGGCGACTTTGGCGCCTAAAGGGTTAAAGTGACAGGCACTCAATTAGACTAAACAACACCCCTGTAATGTCATCAAAGACAAGTATAATAGTTTAAAAATCAATATGAAGTATTCAAATTACTGAATATTTTTAGCTATAAGTAATTATGCAGATCCTAACATATTATAAACTATTAGCAAAATCTATAAAGTTTATGAATTCAAAATATGCAATAGAAACAAGACAAGCCATTTTCTGTGTGGAGGGTTGAGCAGAGACAAGGATTGCCATTGCTGTGAATGATCGGTATCCTGCTGAAGGCAATAAGGGTTTGCCTATATTTTTAATGCAATAAACACTGCCACACTTTTTTTTAAATACCGTGATAATACCGAAAACCGTGATAATTTTGGTCACTATAACCGTGGGGTTAAATTTTCATACCGTTACATCCCTAATACAATCTGTAAAACTGGATTTAAGTTAGCAGTTGTGGTTCTTTATAGCATTAAATATGAAAGTAGTAAAGTTAGAACACTAACTGATCAGCATACCTAAAGCCTAAATCCCGTAGTAGGAAATGCAGGCAGTCTGCTAGCTGTTCGCCCGTCAATGCACTGATTGATTATTTTGCTATCCACACAGATCTTTTTCTGACGAGGTTGACAGTCATTAGAGGCTATAAAATCTATAAAACTGAACGTCTACAATGAAACTTGCGAAGGAAATGTATACTTTCACCCAAGCAGCGTCAGGTGCACCAGTGCAACCTATATATTTTCTCAATACATTTTGGGCGCATCTGAGCCCTGTTGAACGTCTGTTCTCATTTGTTTGACGGGCGTAGTAACAATAACTAGGGGGCGCGGCTTTTGCGAACGGTCAATTAGTATTATGCTATATTGTTAGACAAACTTTCACTTCAAAGCAGTCAATGTTTGTGCCAAAATTGTTTACAAAAAGTTTGTGAAAACTGTGCACATCAGGGGTCTGCTTTACTAATGTAAGATAGGCTACATAATTACAATTGTTCATTCTTTTGTATGTTTGCATGAGAGATACTTTTGAAAACAACAGCAAATATGGGTGCTATTATTTTGGGATGTTTCTCTCATGCAAGCATCAAAAGCCGTTTTCAGACAGGTTTCTGCACATTCTGCGATAATTACCTGCCGCATTTCTGACGCTGGCGGACATTCAGACATGACGCATAGGGTATTTGCTGAAAGTAAAAGTCTGTGAACATTGCGAAAATACACCCCTGTCTGAAAACGGCTATACTCTGGTAGGCAAATGGAGAAATAAAATGATATGGTTTATATTGAAATTTTATTTGAATGCCTGAATGTAAGAAAACACAATACCAACTTTTGTCTATGGTAAACGGCCATGCAGATAGGTGTAAATATGGAGATCTTTAAATGAAAGACTAAGGCTACAATCTTCTGACCATGTTATATCCACATTTGACTACCGGTAAACAATAGGCTACTCAATGCTAAACAATGTTTGCCCTGTTTGTATGGAAGTTGCGGGAATCCACGTTGCTCTATTAAATGTAGTTAAATAATTAAATAGCCTTCCGACAGGTTGAAGTAGAGCTTTGATATAACGTTATCGTGTAGTTTCAGTTTCAGTTCCAGTCACGCAAACGCGCGCACACATGCATTCAATGAAAGCTCACACCACCACTTAATTGTATGGCTCTATGTTTAATCACATCGAATTAGCTAGCATTTCCTCCTGATTGCAGAAACGTTTGCTTTCTTTTTCTGTCGGTCCGCGATTGCGTGATCAATTGCGCAGCAAATTATCAGGTGAAGCACCGGACCTAATTTCACTCAAAGAGCAAAGAGTTCAATACGGAACAAGACTTTTATGTGTCAAATATGGGACGATTCTGTATTATACTGAATGGTTGCCAACCCTAAGTCAGGGGCATAAAGGCCACTGTGGCCGTACGATGGTTTTTTTTTCAAGGGGCATCAAGGCCAAAGTGTAGGGCAACGGCGGCCATGGCCGCATGGCCGCGGTATAATTCCCACCCTGATTACAATAGTTCATTATTTTGCATGTTTGCATGAGATACTTATGAAAACAACAGCAAATATGAGTGCCATTGCTTTGGGATGTTTCCCTCATGGAAGCATCATAAGCCGTTTTCAGACAGGTTTCTGCACATTCTGTGATAATTACCTGCCACATTTCTGACGATAGCGGACATTCAGACATGACGCATAGGGTGCTGAAAGTAAAAGTCCGTGAACATTGTGAAAATACACCGCTGTCTGAAAATGGCTATACTCTGGTAGGCAAATGGAGAAATAAAATGATATGGTTTAAAAATCATTTGAATGCCTGAATGCAAGAAAACACAATACCAACTTTTGTCTATGGTAAACGGCCGTGCATATAGGTGTAAATCTGGAGATCTTTAAATGAAAGACTAAGGCTACAATCATCAGGTAAACAATACTCAATGCTAAACAATGTTTGACCTGTTTGTATGGAAGTTGCGGGAATCCACGTTGCTCTATTAAATGTTGTTAAATAATCAAATGCAGAAGCAGAGCTTTGCCACTAACATAGTCTCCAAAAGGCAGATGTTCTCCTTCAGAATCAGAATAGGCGAGTTACAGACCCAAGACTTCATCACACGCAAACTTTTTTGTCAACATTTGGTGTATTTCTGCTTCAATTTGTGCATTAGTAATTAAATTTGCTCACTTCAGCGTTTTAAAAAGGAAATGCGTCTTCTTCTTGTTTTTCTCGCGAGTAATACAGGTACTTCCTGAAAACTTTGTGTGACAAATTTGGGCTTGAATCGAAGCTCAGGATGTCTGCCAACTAGTGGTGGAGAGTACAGTTGAGATTTGTCACCCTACTTGGATCTATCGCCTGTTTTAATCAGTCGTGTTGCTTGTCGCAATCAAGCGCCTGTGGCGAGAAAAGGGTTAAAGGTTGGATATTTTCTCATTTTTTTTTATTCAAGGCATTCAAATCACAAACAACAAACAAACTGGATGCATGCATGTTAAAACTGGTGCCGGACGTTGCAACTATTTAACGCCATGTTTTCAAAAATGTCGGCTGCCAAATGCCATGCTAACTGGCTGAAGCTAACTCTAAAAAACCTGACTCCCTGGTCCCATCCCCTGGAAAAATGAAGCAGGAGGGTTTGTAGTCACACCCCCTCGACAAAGATATAGGACTTCCTGCTTTTAATGATGCGAAATGACGATTTTATACCATTGAAAGCAGGAAGTGCAACATTGAAATCCGTATTTTACCCTTTGTGGACGGCCCATTGAAATATGGTTTGATTTCGAACCATGACGTGTTCGCCGTGTTTGAATCACGCATTTAACCTCACCGATGAAAAAAACTATGTAGATACGTTGTCAACAGCTAGCCAATCACTGTCAAGTAGTTTAGTTCGTTTTGATAGCCTAATTGGCTGAGTTTTATGTCATTTTACATCTTGTGATTGCCCCGCCTATGAAACTTCCGCGTTCGGCTCATTCGTGGCTGTACAATGAATAAACATGTCGGACCGTACATATCCTCAAGTGCGTGTTTCAGCTGCTGAGGTGGCAGAAATGTGTTGTCAACACATAAATGATGACAATAGCAGTGAAGACACTGAAATAGGTGGCTTATCTAGTGGAAAAGAGTACGAGTTGGACCGTGAACTGGATGGAGACTTTCGTGACTCTGACTCCGACGACGACTAGCTGCTATGACGACAAAAATGTGAGTAAACAAATAAACTTCTTGAAACTCAAGATTGTCTTTTACTACTATTTACACTACTTACAGCTTCATGACACATTATATTTTCGTGGGATAACACTCTGAGTGCCTTTTGTATGGTGTGTTTTTTGTCTGTCACAACTGAAAGAAATGATTGACTTTTTGTCCATTGCTGCTTATGTTTATTGATTGTTATTTTTCGTGATTTGATAATTGCACTTCTTTATTGAGTTACCACATCTAAAAAAAAATGACTGAAGCAATATGATTTGTAATAATTTATGTTTGCAAATAAATCAACTAAATACAATCAAAATAGATGTTGGGTGTTGTGATGGTTTACAAAAAAAAGTTAAAGGAACCGTGTGTAGGAAATGTATTTCAATTAATCATAAAATGGCCCTGATATGTCACTAGACATTTAGAAATCATGCTAATTTCAAATACTTATATCACTGACAACAGTAGTCCGGCCAAGATATTGTCATTTAAAAGTGGAGTTGCAGCCCTCAACTGATGTTGATGTTGTTACAGTGGGTATGGGTTGAGAATGCACCTTCTCCCGCGGGACTCCCGAAGAGATCCCGCAGGCTGTCAAGCCGATTTTTTTCGAGGCTAAGGCAATGTACCCAAACAACCACCAGGTGGCAGAAAGTTTCATCCCGCATTTCAAAATGATGAAGACCGCATATCCGTCAATAGTCGACTCCTTAATCTCATTTAATCATTACAATGAAGGTGATGACTGGCGAAATTATTCAAACGACGTTTCAATGAACCATTGTTGAAATGAATGAAAATGGTCATAGAAAATCGCCTACAGCCTAATGCCGACACAGCTGATTCTTTGATTGATTCTAAGCTGTTTTGATGTAGGGGATGGGTAAACTGGCGCGCTACAAACATGCTACCAATCAAATGTAATATTAGTAGGACTAGCCTACTTAGACACTTTAGTCATAGGCAACGTTGCCATGTTAATTTGGGCTAGAAGTGCTTGCTTGTGGTGGCGCTCCTGTCCGCTGCTTCTCCCTAATTGTGTGGCAAATTTGTCAGCAATCAGCTTAAATGTCAAATCATATTTATTTCTCTTTGTCGCCATGGTATTGGGGGAAACGCGGAGAAACGAGATGGTCGGTCCTCGTATTTTTTCTTCGCGTTTCGTTATAAGACATATATAAGTAATAGTTAGTCTTCTTCCGTATTGAACGGGACGCTCTTTGTTCCGTATTTTAAGGAACTACTCAATGCACACACACTACAATGAAAAACACACAAAGAAATCACTAAACATATAGCCTACAACCTAATGACACCTTAATGCAGCGTTTCTCAAACTATGGGCCGCGAAACGTGGAGACTGCTGCTGGTCCGCGAGACATGGAGTGAAATTAGGTCCGGTGATCTGATAATTTGCTGCGCAATTGACCAAGCAACCGCGGACCGACAGAAAAAGAAAGCAAACGTTGCTGCGGAAATGCTTGCTATTTTGATGTGTTTAAACATAGAGCCATACAATTAGGTGTGTCTGTTATTATGATAATTTTCGAGCATAACTGCTTGTCCATAGCTCAGTGACAGGTGTTGATAGCCTTGCCATAAGCACTGCTGCAGGTGCTTCTTTTATTATGCGGTTACAGCATAAGCGCTTACTCATATAGACTATAACTCAGGGACAGGTGCAAAACCACCAACTGGGATGGATCGAAGGGCAAGCAAGCACTGCCACACAACATGAAGGCCTTTGTGTTGTCAACACTAAACAGAAAGTTTCCTACGATGGGGAGAAGTGGCCGCAAGGACTGCATCGATAAGATCAACGAATACAGTAATGTTTTACAACCCAGCTGGTATCCGCTGTTCATTCCGACATATCCCCACTCGGCGGTAGGCCTAGGCCTATTTAACCGTGTGGTCTTCTTCAGATTAAAATTCAAGTACGTGTGCTATTTAACCCCTCGAGACCGACTGCAGTCTGCTGACACAGCCAGACGACTCTCCCAACCCATTCATTTGTTTTGGCCGATATAACATTCATTCGTTTTGTGCGTATATAGATTCCTGCATGCTGCATTACCGTGACCCTTAGCCTACCTTGTGGATGATTTTTTCTCATTGGAATACAGCAGGACAGAATGCCTTTTATCTAACAAACGCAAAAGCTGAGATTGTTGGAAGGAATAGGCTACTCAACAAACTTGTTTTTCGTTTCTGGGAGATCTCGTTATCGTTTTGGATTGTCGGATTTTTATACTTATTGTTTGGACTTATGGACAATGAACTTTGAGGGGTGGTTGTTAGTGCTTTACAAAGCTTTGTGTTAATAAGTGTTGGTCCTCCTATCCTCCAGCTCACTGCGCGATGCAGTTGCGCATAGTGGCCACGAAGTCATTAACTGTTTACGACACAATACATGATATTTGTGTTTTTCGTTTCTTAGATTTAATGCATGTTTGACATGTAAACAGGCCTTCAGTCCGTTAATTTAAGGCCCTCTTTTGCATGGGGTTGCTCGCATCCGCCCGTAACCTAGGCTATTATGTGCGTAGTGGCTGCATACTCTTGATTATAATAAGAGGCAAATTGTTACAGGACAACTTAAACTGACTTCCCCAATGCTTCCCCGCAGCACATTACATTTTAATATAGGCTAATATAGGATGAACAAAGTCTATGGACTTGCTATATTAAATCCAGTAGCCTAATAATTCTATGTGCCACGTCCGATTTCGCAAGTGATGTAGTAGGCTACGTTTAAACATCGACAAACGTCTGTGAGACTACCCATTTCATGAAGAGCAATTGTCTTGTGCGATCATTCCCCCTCCCCCACACTTGTCTAACCAGTTCACTAGACATTATAGCCTACCTATATGCAGCATTGAGGACGATTGCCTCCCTCCCCCCTCTCTCTCGACAGACACTTCCTGACACTAGGGCTCGGGATCATGACATCAAAACTTCGCGGGCACAGCCACATTGGCAGCTTCACTCCTTAGTTTACTATGGATTACTATGGATTTACTCCCGCCTTTTAGTGTGTTCCTGTTACTTAGTTTTTGCCTTCTTGGTCGTATGTTGCTGTGTAGTGGGGTGTAACAGTGCAACCCACGATCGCAAGAGGAAAAGAATAAATCGCTACTATATTTCTGCTTCTTGTCTTGTGCATCTGAATTAGGGCTTTGACTCCGAACTTCGTTATTCGAATATAATTCGAATTTTTGAAAAATATATGATATTCGAACGAATTTTAGGCAGCTCTTAATATTCGAACCTGTTATGAGCATTATTTTTTTGTACATGTGTTTGCATGCAAACGTTGTTTTCAGATTCAGCGGCTTTCTCACATCTGGTAAAGTCGTGAATCATGAGCTCATTAGCAAGGCTATTAGGCTTACTCATCTGGGCTCCTGTAGGTGATGTTAGCGAGTGGTTTGACTAGCCTATTCAGTTTCCCCACGTGTATGTAAGTTTCAAGGTAAGCTATAATAACTTCCTCATTGGGACAGGCCCTTTTAAGTCTTGGAGTTGGAAGACATTGGTATTGAGATGGTCAATCAACTTGAATGCAAGAGTTTTAATCTGTGCAGCATGCTAATCATGCTAACCGGATAATTTAGCTTGTTGTCCTCTATGCGTCATTGCTTTCACGATTGTGAATGTTTAGGATGCATGTCGAGGGACGGGTGTCCATTGAGCGCGCACGAGAGAGGACGAGAGAAAGCGGGCCATGGAGAATGAGTTTAGGCTACTTAGGCTATACTGTTTGGTAAAGTTGTATGCATAGTGCCTCCACCTGAACAGCGTTATGTCGGTGCAATCAAGCTTCCAGGGATCTTGTTTTCATGGAGACAGACGCGGTCTGCACGGAGTAGGGGCTGTGTACGTGTGTGTGTGTGTTTGTGTGAGAGAGAGAGAGACACAGACACAGACGCATGAGTGACAGAGAGACGGAGGGAGAGCAGGAAAAGGGAATTCAGCTTAATGAATGCTGCGTGTTTTTCCAATAGCATAAAAATAATGGTCAAAATATTATTAACAAATATTCGAATACATTCGAAGTTTGATATTAATAACCAAACGAACTTCGAATACGATTTTTGGCCAAAAGTCAAAGCCCTAATCTGAATGAATGGATATTACGCTCAGTGCGCTACCAAATGGCGGCGATATTCCTAGAATGCAAGGCGTGTGCCCGAGCCCTATTATGTAAATGTAAAAATGTGTGTGTGTGTGTGTGTGTGTGTGTGTGTGTGTGTGTGTGTGTGTGTGTGTGTGTGTGCGCGCTGAACCACGAATTCACATATTAACTTTTCTTTTCAGCAGACATCGCAATCATAAAAAAATCGCAAAACTTTTTAATAAAATAATGCCTCTTGTCTTAATGGGTTCCGGAGGTTCGTAGAGTAAGTTTTGAACCCCGGTCGCTGACGTGTGATTAAGATGCCTCAACCAGTTACGCCACAGTTCGAGTGTCAATATCTTCGCACTTAGCCAAGAAATATAAAGGATTCAGTCAGTCGAGTTCATTTATTCGCGGCATGCACTTGAAACGCCGATCAAAAGTTCTGACATGTTAAACTGACGTTAGTCATTAATTCACCACATGATAAAATGCTGTTATATTGACGCACAGTAGCCCACGGTAGTCTATGTCTATCTCTGAATCAACATGAACATGCATAACGAGATCCAATATTCTAAGTTCCTAGAAACTTCTTTTGCGGAGCTAGGCCTACTAGTCGATGGTTACAATGAATCACCCTCACTGCCCTATCGCATATCTGACCATCCATTGTTACAATGTTACAAAATGCGCAATCTTCTCCATGCATGTAGCCTACGGTTATAAGTAAAGTGACATGATAGGCATGTAGGCCTATCATGATATTTCTGTTAAATACATTTTATTTTCAGTTGTCAAAAGTGGTGGGGACAAAATCTGTGATAAAGTGCTGGGTAAGCTACCCAGCGTTGCCGGTTAAAATGAACATGCCTCCGTTTTTAAATAGCCTATAGGCCTACACATTTCTAAGTATTCCTAGCATAAATGTAGCCTAAATGTCCATCTTGTCCATCTCTTTCGTCTTCGCCTTGACAATAATAGCCTATTCACGGAAATGCGGTCTTGTAACCGTAATGAATTAATGAATTAATCTAAGGTTGCCTATCGAGTCTTTCAGGTTGAATTGAAGGCTTCTAAAACCATTTTCATTAATTTCAACAATGGTTTATTGAAACGTCATTTGATTATAATTTCGCCAGTCATCACCTTCATTTTAATGATTAAATGAGACGGATTAAATGAGACGGATATGCGGAGCATTTCTCTCCCTCTCCATTGACCAAAACGTTGCTCTGGCATCTCTGCTGGACTGACTGAGTTATAGGCTACGTCGAGTGAGAGAGCCAGCTGTGAGGTAGGCTGTAAAACATTAGAAAACTCTGAAACTGCAATCTGACATGCCGAGCGTGATGTCTCTTTTCTCCGCTCGTCACCAGCGCGGTGTCTTCGGGTTTTTCCGTGTTTTCCGGTATGAGCCGAACCTTCATTTTATTAGGGCGGTCTTATGTTGCCCCCTTGCGGTTGCAAAGTCCCGATGCTTCGGGATTCCCGATGTGCGGGAAAGAAAGGAGCATTCTCAACCCGTACCATCTGTATGTTGTGTTTTGGTTTGATGCGCCGCCCTACACTTATCTACGAATCACGAAGTCAGTAGTATTTCGCCGTCCGGGTTGCCAGCTATGCTAGTTACAACCATAGACAGCTGCAGCTACAAACGTGTCAGATAAAAAATGTCTAACGTTATGGAACCTAAAAGACCTTGTTATGAATCCGAAATACGTCTAAATAAAACAAGGATTTAGAAGATTGAGACGGCTGAAAACGGAGAAGAATTTGAAGACAGACGTGTTGTTAATTTGCTCCTGGACAGGTAAAGATTAATCAGTTTGGCTAACTTACTTGTAGGCTACTGTAAATGGACATTTTAAATAGCCTATTCATGACAGTTGAACAAATTATGCATGTTCGTGCAAAGTAACGTTATGTTGGCCATATGGAGGAGGTGTCAGGCATGCAAACTGGTCAGGGGTGAAAAAGGTGAGACTCTTCTGCAAGTCACACACATAACTCAAACGGTTACGTGCGTTACGTGTGGTCTGAAGCATGCAGTCGCAACTTTTTTTTGGCTACGTTACTATAGCGAATCATTTGAGTTGCATATCTTTTGCGTAGGCTTTGCGTAGGCTTTGCGTAAGGTCTATGCGCAGTGTGCTTCGCGTAACAGGGCCCACTTTTCTAAAAGACAGCATTATCATGTCAATCAACTACGTCTCTGGACAAAACGAACCAGCCCAGTTTATGAGCATTTAATTCAACTGTCACATTAGCCTTTGATATACTGATAAAGTCTGTCTATTTGCTTCACCTTTTGCCGATCTAGATGGTTCAAACTGCACGCATTCTTCATCAAAAATAACTCGTTATGTCTACATGTTTGTCTAATTTCGCTAAACTTTCATCATTGGACGAAAACAACCTATGCTATGTTGCTACTCTAATCTCAGCGTCTTTTTCTAATAGAAGTTGAAAGTTTTAACTAGCCCACCTGTGAAATCCCTCGGCATCTCTTCTCGCCAGAATCACAATATTCCACCTGACATCTCAGACGCATCTATCTGCGCTCACAACAGAGGCTATACTTGGCGTGCGCATTCTGTTCGCGTTGCGTCTTTGTCAACAATTCGCTTCCACTAATGTTTATTAAACGCATAGGGGCTACATTCACGCATCCCTTGCTGATCAGACACGTTTTAAATGCGGCTCTAGAAACACCTCAAGATGCGTTAGCGTCTGCGCATGATTTCTAAACTCAGTTGTAAATTCAATTCACCTTGACCCCCCCCCCCCCCCTAAATATTTTCTCATCGGATCTGCACGAACCATGTAAGTCACCTATTTTTGATTCAAAACGGCGAATTTCGCCGAAAGGTGAGGAGTTTGCATGCCTGAGGTGTGTCATTGAATTGAAAAGGTAGGCTAATTGTTTGGGAAATAAAAGCAGCTAGTAGGCCTAGTCATTGCTAACGTTAGCAATGCATTATCAGAGTTCGTTTCTCTGTCATTATGCTGAGGAAAGCAGCACTTGCCATTGAAAGCTAGCAGCCTACGTTCCTGCTGCAGCTAGCTGGCAACCGCGACTCAGAGGGGAGGGGGAGGCGATACACCGCTCTACAGTATTTTGAAAGTAATTGCTGTACTCGTTTTGGCCAAAATCCTACATACGATTCCTTTAAAATGTACATATTTGGGTTATTTAGGTGCAACTTTTTGTGGGTCACTAAAAGGTTAACACTTTCTTTTCCATAAGGATTTCTATTACCCGTCCTAAAGTATAATGAAACATGCCATATATAGCTCTGTCTCATGGATATATGGCCAAAATAACTTATTTTGACCATTCTGTGTGGATTTTGAGGTCAAATGTCAAATCGGGCAGTGAAGACATTCTACTCTGTAAAGATTCTACAATTTTCTGCAAACGGACAGGACATAATGAATTGACCATAACTTTTGAGCAGAAAGTGATAAAATGATTCTGTTTTTTTTTGCTGGAGTAGGGGACAACATTGCTAGTCTGTCATATACTCTAAGTTGTTCTCTATCTACAACAGTAATTCGAGAAAAATAAGGTTTATGTTGAAAAACTGTATTTTTTTTTTTCGGATTCATTTTGAGCATATTTCTAGACATAATTATGCTACCTTCACTAGTGATGCTCCGATCGATCGGCCGCCGATCATGATCGGCCGATATTGGCTAAAAATGGCTTGATCGGTGAAGCTCAAAAGCGCCGATCAAAAAAGCCGATCATGTGACCTAAATTAATTGCGTGACATTTTTTCACCTGCAGGCGCGGCGCACAGGCACACAACAGCCTAGAGTAGAGAGGAGCTTGCATTGGCAAACATGAGTAGGCTAAAGGTTCAGTGTAAAATTAACCATTTGCAATGTATGTCGTGCTGAAATCCCTCGAGGTGGAAGCCACCAAAGACGTTTTAACACCACTGACGGACAACTGAATATGTCGGGTATGAGAAACTAAACCAGCCAACTTCCCCATCCTTCAATCAGCCGACTGTAGGCCTACTAATGATAGGGATGATAAGATGGAAAGGCATTACGTTCAGAATTAATTTGCCTCCTCGAACAACCTCTATTTCGTTGTGGAGGATAAAGCCCAGTTATGATTTTGCAAATATCTGTAGCCTAAAAGATTTTTGAAAGACAGTCAGACTCTCACATCTAAAGACAAATCATAGAGTTTTAAGTCACAAACTAGTCACAGACTATGCAGACATGCGATAATATCAGACATGTTTGATATTGTTGTAACGGCAGAATTAGAAAAAGACTCCGACTGGCTTACAACCGCTAATTAACACCTTACATTAAACGAGTACACGGGAGCGCACCGCGCCATGATTTCTGTCCCGACTTTGGATATTTATTCATCGACTGTGAAAACATGGCAATATCGCGCAATGTAAGTCGGCCCTTACCTGCCTTGATCCACGATATTACCCCGCAGGCATAAAATACTAGCCTAATGTGTATCTCCCCGCGTTACCAAACAGTGTAGCCTACATTGACAAGCTGAAGAATAGGCATATTAGCTTCCCAAGCGCAGACGCCTGTCCAATGTCCCTGCTAGCTTAACAGCGCACTTTATTGACTCAAACTGGTGGCATTTAACGGCATGTTTCAGTCATGGGGGATTCCAAGATAAAAAAGACTTGCAATTTATTGCTTACAGTAGCTTACATTATTTATTTTTTGGGGGATTTGGAACAGAGAAAAGGCCATAGTTTTGCACTTTGAGGCAGTAGGTTTTGGTGTAACACGTTTTTCATTTAATGTAGTCAGTCTATTTAGAAGCTATACTTTTCAAGTAGCCTAGGCAATGTAATTTGGTCCCATCCCATTTAGGTGATCTGTGTGTTGGTCTGCCTGACCCCCTCCTTGTATCATTTTATGTCTCGCTGCATATTTGGAAAAGATGGCCAATGTAATTTCATTTTCTAAATACAAATCGATAAATGGTGGTTCTTCAACATCTTGACTAGCCTATAGGCCTACTGTCTTTTATGCCACTTACATTAATTCATAGTTAGTTTAATTTCTACAAATGATGCAAACTCTGCTAGACTATTGTTAAAAGACTCTCATTCCCCTGCCATTCTGTGATCGGCAGTGATCGGCAATCGGCCGATCATGATTCTGATGATCGGTAATCGGTGATCGGCCCCAAAAATGCTGATCGGAGCATCTCTAACCTTCACACACAATTATTTATGTTTTATACCATTTTAAAGTGTTCTTTCTTCTGATTACAATGGTGTGTATATGTTATCTCTGCCATGTAGTATGGCCACACAGTAAGCTTTTTTGTGCCATGAGGTCATCAAGTGTGGCAAAAATGGAATGTTCGGGGCAGTCAACAAAGGGTTAAAGGTGCACTATGAGATCCTTTTTGACGTCACTTCTGTTGACGTTCCATAAACACCAAAACAAAACAAACGCAAAGGGCGCAGGATTTTAGAATGTTCCTTGTGGAGTCGGAATAAATTGTTGCAAATCCGACATCAGCGTTCTATGCTTCCCCCTTCTGTCGGACTGACTGTCAGCTGAGTTATAGCAAGCAAAGTCTTTTTAAAGCAAGTGTCTCTGGTTATAGCCAGCCTCTGTAACTTGCTAACTTTAAGACCGTTCATTTGGATAACAACGAGATACACTTACTCACGTAACCTTCGGCTGTAGGATAGATTATCGAAACACGTTCTGCACAAACATTTCGTTTTCCATGAACTTGTTCCATTAAGTCTAAGTAGTCAGGCTTTTTAAAACACTGCTAGCTGGTATAAAACGAGTGGAAAAGCCAGGCCACAGGCAGCCCTAGGCAAACAATGATTTCCATGCAAACTGAAAATTGGACGATGAGTTGTGTTGGATTAATCCATACAGTTAGCGATTACAGTGGCACCTGGAAATTATGCATTCATTCATCATGTCACGGGCAGACATTTTTTGGGGGGTGTGAGGTCTCTGTTAAACGATTTCCCCCCTTTTAATCCCCCATAAATACCAGTGGCCTAGGTCTAGTGAGGGAAATTAGCTTTATTTGTTATTAAAATATGACGAGGAGGACCCCAACGAATTTCCTTCCACAACATCGGAAACCCTTAAATAAACAGTCTGATAGTCTATGGATAGCGCTGCCATATCCTACTAAACATGACTTAAACTTCGTCAAACTATTTTATGTCCCGACTCGACTGTATGTGGCCTCGACACTTTGCGCACAGTAGCCTGGGCCTAGAGATAATGAAAGGGAGCGAGCGACATCTTTAGCCTAGGCTACTGTCTATGAGCGACACAGCACAGCAGCCAATAATGGAAAAGACGGCTACCGTAAGACCAAGTTAACTACAAGGATACGCTAGGCTGTCGTGGTTAGTAGGCTAGGCTGTCCGTCAATGTTGCAGTTGAGAGAAATAAGAGAATATGGGCTACAATGAACCCATTCAGGCATTAAGCTTGTGTTTATTTGTGCGTTCACAGACTGCACAACAAGCTTTCACTGGAGGCAGCATATACGGCGTGTTTTACGATTTTTTACGATTATGATCACTGCTTCTTCATTACTCACAACACCTGTTCGGTCCTGTTCTGGACTCCCGTTTTAAAAGTAGCCTAGGCTTATAGTGGTTGCATGTCGTACCATGTTACTTGACTTAGCCTACATTATAGTGATTGGTAGCCTAATGCGCCAGTGGCCGTAAACAAAGGTTAACTTAGCCTACGGATAGAAAATAAGAAAAAAAGATGATAATATAACAAGTTAGTTTGCCTGCTAGCTAGCTTAACAGAATCTCCCAATGGGAATTGATGTGATATATTCATCAGCGCATTTATAGGCCTACATTATCTGACTAAGTAAAGGCCTAGGCTATTACCTCCTTATTCAGTGGAAAGTTGAAAAAATAATAAATCGTGCCTTTCACACGGCCAGATCTTGCAGTTCATTACCGAGTAAACAACAACAAAAAAAAACAGCTGACAATGGCAAAAACAGCTGTTTAGGTGGGTTTATGATTGAACTGTGTCTGAAATGTTGCGCTGAGTCCGCCTGACGTCGAACTCAGAGCTTCATTCCTTTGACGTAATAACTGATCAATCTGGCTCTGTTCTAGAATCTTTGGTTTGTTATTGTTTTGGTGCACATCCTGCGCCCCTATTGTTGTTAACGTTTGTTTTGAGGATTACAGCCCCTGTGTTGTCTTTTGATATCGGGTTTTTTCACATTGTATTCAGTGGACAGACAGCAAGCTGATCAAGGGGAGAAACATACGATTTGAGATACAAATGAAATCTCGCTAAGATCAAGCAGGATCTCATAGTGCACCTTTAAGGTCAGTACTGCATTTGTGTGCAAAGTGACTTGTTTACTTGGAGTTAACTACACCAGACTCACATGCCAGTGTCCAGAGAGATCAGCTGTGCTCCTGGGTTCTGCTGGGCTTTGTTATTGAGGTACAGCTCTGCATCATCTGATTGGGAGCTGCTAGCAGAGGCTGCTGCTGCTGGACTCTCCTTCAGGAAGATACGACCATTCACTCTAGAAGATAAATGATTACTAATGTGTTAATACTCATGTTTCTACAGTTTACACACTATTAAGGCAAATGAGTACTGATATGATAAGTCACATTAGTTTATCCACTTTGCACACTATAAAACACACACACACACACACACACACACACAAACACACATACATTTTGCACACACAACCCCACATACTGCATCTCATCATTTTCCTTTCCACAGGCAAGACTCAATCAGAGTCGAGTATAGCCCCTTTCACATTCAGAAACGATACATTAGCGTTTAAGACATAGCGGGTTCAGGGGATTTCGCAATGTGAAAGGTAGACGTGTTCTGGTCCCGGGTTGTCTGAAGCCGGTTTCAGAGGCGAGTTATGGGAGGCGTTGCCTAGCAGCACGTCACACGCAATTTGGGAGTGAACAATGACGTTAAGCATGCCTTGGACCTCGGAGATAAACTGATAAACACAACTGTCATGCTAGTTCTACGTGGTTTAGCTTCCAAATGATGGCGGGACACTTGTTATGTTATTTGAATGCCAAATGAGGTCCTTTTGTCTGTCGAAGTCATATTTCAGTGTGCTGAGTCCTGAACAACTTCTGCTCTGACAGTTAGCTCGTTGGCTAGTTAGCTATCATTAGGCAAACTTTCTAAAAAGACGTGCTACTGGCAGCAGACGGTTTTGGTAACCTAGCAACAATAAACACTTGACCGAAGTGCTGAGAAAAGGAGGTTCAGGGCACTCTCAGCATAAAAAACGTGATTGTTGGACACTATATATATCTATGGACACAGCAGCTAAAGTTATCCTAGTCTCTTGTGTGTTTCCTGTATTTTAACCTCCTGCCTGGCTAAATACGTCATCAGTCACACACCCCTAATAGCGGGGTTGACCTCTGTTCCTTTCATATTCAACACGGCTCGGCTCTGATACTACCCCCCGAGACGGGTTGGATTGCCGAGGCGGGTTGACTCCCCACCCTGTGTCGTCAATGTGAAAGGAACAGCCTTAACGTTAAATTCGGCTGATTTAGCGTTAAATTCGGTGAATGTGAAAGGGGCTTATGACTGTCCTCTCCGGGGGTGGGGTGGGGGTGGAGACAGTCATACCACATCGGGTAGTGGATTTGTAGTTCTTATGAGACATAAGAAACTACAAATTTGACTTGCTTCCAGTGGCGTTTTCTCCTAGACGCCAAGGGAAGCCAGGCTTCCCCTATCTCGTCTGACAATCACTATTATTGTAAATACAGCATTTTATTTAATCATTTTACAGTTTTGTGAATTCTTTCGGTGCAGTCATCTCCCGTTTTCATTTCGTATCTTGCAATGAGTGAAAGAGTGCCCCCTTAAATTGTATGAATGTGAATGTGGTGAAATACAGCAATTGCCCTCAAATAGGGAAGAAAAATGGGGCTTCGCAGCTTTCCTGCTTGGGCCCCCAATAATAATAATAAGAAGAATACTAACAAACACAATGGGGTCCGCAGCGTCGCTGCTTGGCCCCCAATGAATAACGAAACGCAATATGTGGTTGCCGGTGATGAATCTGTGGCACGCCGCCACAAGTTACTCTATGTGTGGGAAACACTGACATTACATTCCATCCTTAATTCAGTCAATTCGCTCTCAGACTTACTCTAGTTTCTCTAGTTTGCAGTGGGGATTCTTTAGGAGCTCTGAGAGATGCTGAACTCCTGCATCATGAAGTGTATTGCCCATCAGGTTCAGGTCCTTCAAACTGCAGGAGTTTAAACTGGCAGCTGATGCTATCGCAGCACAGCTCTTCTCTGTGATGGAACAATGACACAACCTGGAGAAACATAACACATGATGACGTATCTGATTATTAAAGCGTAACACTTACCAACTCTCCCTTTACCAGCACCTCTCAAAGGAAAATCCATATAAGGCAATTATGTAATGCTATATCTTGACTTTCCAGAATCAGCTTTATCAGTTTTTCTTCATAAATGCATTTGGTAAGTGTTCTTCTGTTTTAAACTGGTTTCGCAAACTCCATTGTTGGTGATTTGCTTTATGCAGGGTGTGATTTGTAGGGGGGGATGGAAGGATTTCCCTCCCCTCTGGTTTTCCTATCCCTACCTCTGCTAAATTATTTTTATTTCCGGTGGGGACAAGGACTTCCCCCCCCTTGATATCGATGAATGCAACTTAACTGATGCTAGCTTACCAAATTTTAAAAAAACTTTACTTAGGATACACTGTAAAACTAAGCGGAACAACAGAGTACATTTCTTATTTCCTTAGTGTGTTATAAGGCAATTATGTAATGCTATATCTTGACTTTCCAGAATCAGCTTTATCAGTTTTTCTTCATAAATGCATTTGGTAAGTGTTCTTCTGTTTTAAACTGGTTTCGCAAACTCCATTGTTGGTGATTTGCTTTATGCAGGGTGTGATTTGTAGGGGGAGATGGAAGGATTTCCCTCCCCTCTGGTTTTCCTATCCCTACCTCTGCTAAATTATTTTTATTTCCAGTGGGGACAAGGACTTCCCCCCCCTTGATATCGATGAATGCAACTTAACTGATGCTAGCTTACCAAATTTTAAAAAAACTTTACTTAGGATACACTGTAAAACTAAGCGGAACAACAGAGTACATTTCTTATTTCCTTAGTGTGTTTTATGTTTTAAGTAGGCTAGCATTCAGAGTTACAGAATAGAAACGAATGTGTTGCTAATGTCTATGAGAAATCACATAGAGATGGTAACCGTTAGCATAATCTATAAAAGTAGCTTTTTCCAGTAGGCCTGTTAGCCTTTTTGATGCTCATTGAGCTCAATGCAAATCAAACAGGCTAATAGGCCTACTGGAAAAAGCACCATGCCAATCTCTAGCTATGGTGAAGGGTATGTGATGTGATGTGGGGCTATTTTAATTCCAAAGGCCAAGGGAACTTTATCAGGATGCATAATATCCTGGATCCATGAAATAGCTGGCCTTTAAAAATAAAAATCTGCCTGCCCCTATGTTAACCCTATGTGTTAAATTCCCATAGGGTTACATAGGGGGTCAAATACTTCCATCCCTTAGCATTTAAGGAAAACATTTATTTATTTACGATACATTCTTCACTCACAAAGAAAATTGGTGTCCTTGGCAGTTTGATTTTTACTCATTTCTTGAATTAAGGCATTAAGATCAATTGTCAAATGATGATTTTATATTCATGTTTTAGCATGGCATCAAATACATGTGCTCCACACTGTATATCCCGCCGCTAGTTCAGACTCACTGTAGTTTCTCCAGTTTGCAGTGGGGATTCTTGAGGAGCTCTGAGAGATGCTGAACTGCATCATGAAGCTCATTGTGACTCAGGTACAGCTCCTTCAAACTGCAGGAGATTGATCTGGCAGCTGACGCTATCGCAGCACAGCTCTTCTCTGTGAGGAAACAACCACTCAGCCTGGAGAAACATATCACATGATGAAATATATGTTTATTACACTCACATACTGTAACTATACAACACACACACACAAACACACTTTCTTCCATACGTTGCATTTTATCATCATATATCTTAGAGGGCAACTGATGCACACATACACACATAATTCATCAATCAGAATGCCGAACACACACACACGCACACACACAAACACGCACACACACGCACACGCACGCACACGCACACGCACACGCACACGCACACGCACACGCACACACACACACACATCACAGCTTGACACACAAAACACATACATAAACATGCAAACACATACACATTACACTGTGACATAATAATCACTATCACAGAAATATAATACATACCCCTACTGATGTCACTGTCTGTCGCACGCACGCACGCACGCACGCACGCACGCACGCACGCACGCACGCACACACGCACACACGCACACACACACACACACACACACACACACACACACACAGTAGTGAACTACTCCCCATGAAGCCCCTCTAATCACACGCATCACTGGGTACTCCCCCCATACACAGATATGTTGTTGTGTGTTCAGACTCACTCTAGTTTCTCCAGTTTGCAGTGGGGATTCTTGAGGAGCTCTGAGAGATGCTGAACTCCTGCATCATGAAGTTCATTGTCACTCAGGTTCAGCTCCTTCAAACTGCAGGAGTTTGATCTGGCAGCTGACACTATCGCAACACAGCTCTTCTCTGTGAGGGAACAACCACTCAGCCTGGAGAAACATATCACATGATTACATATCTGATTGTTACACTCACACACTGTACATCTAACTATTGAGAATGAGGAGTCATGTGCCGTTTTGGGCTGGTCGGCCATGTTGGCAGGACACGCTATTGGTTGCCAGGGGCAACGCCTTCAGAACTTAACAGAGGCGTTTTCCAAATGTATCGTGTGAGGTACTGGGAGCAGTTTTTAACGCAGCAGTGATTTCCAGGCAAAACAGTGCAGAATTGCAATAACCTCCTCTATTATCGAGTTAAAGGGATAGTTCGGGTTTTAAGACACGAAGTTATATGGGTTCCCTGTCAGCAACGTTGTGCATCAGCACTGACTTACCCCCCGACAGCGTCCTGTGAGCCGAGATCCAGCCGGTTTTTGATCGTTTTTGATGCCGGACTATTTTCTTCAGCAAGTTTCTGGGGTCACGAAAGTAAAGTGTTTTTCTTCTCAAAACCATATGCGTTCAACAGAGTGATATGTTTGCACCACAAAAACGTTGTCCAGCTGTCAGTAGCGCGCAGTGATAGGAATCGCGAAAAATAAGTAAGTGATAACAAGGTTTGAATTTTTCCTGGACAACGTTTTTGTGGTGCAAATATATCACTCTTTTGAACGCATATGGTTTTGAGAAGAAAAACACTTTACTTTCGTGACCCCAGAAACTTGCCGGACTACTTTCTTCAGCATCAAAAACCGGCTGGATCTCGGCTCACAGGACGCTGTTGCGGGGTAAGTCAGTGTTGATGCACAACGTTGCTGACGGGGAACCCATATAACTTTGTGTCTTAAAACCCGAACTATCCCTTTAACAACCAACGTAAACAACAGGGTTCGTACACCTTTTTCATGGCCAAATTCAAGCACTTTTTAAGGACTTTCAAGACCAGTTTTCCAGTACTGAAATCGAGTGTGAACAAATCCAAAGCCCTGTTGTTTGAGGTCACTGTAGGACAAAGAACCAGAAAATTTGATACAACCTAAGCCGAATACAGAACCAGCAGCTATCATTAGGTTAACTGAGTGTGCCCCATTTCATTAGTGTTTTCTGCTGCTCTATGTCATATCAAGTTTCCTTGATCTTTTTCTTACTGACAGCATTCGATGATGTTGAACAGCATGAATTGATTCACACCATATTTCAGGGGTGTGATTGGCAAAGGACAAAAAAAGAGGAAAATATACCCAGCACCCCCAGACATTTTGGAAAAATAACCCCTTAAATGATGACATCCGATGATTTTATGTTCTGGTAACACTTTACTTGACGGGTTTGTTCATAACACATTCATAACAGCTTTCATGAACTGCACATGAAGCATTCATGACTGTTTCATGAAACATGACACAACATTCATACCAACCCTTTCATGAATGTGGAAGACAAAACGTCAAAAACTTTAGACAAAATAAAAGTCCAACAGTCGCAAAGGAGCATTGCTGTCTTTTTTGTCTTAGCCAACCTGATCATGTCACATCTTAGTCAACGGGGAAGTCCAGTGTCCAGGAGAATTTAGTTTGTCTGTTTGTTTATTTTATGATAGTAACCTCTGAAGAATGCAAAATTGTCTCTAAATAGATATATAAAACAGGAATGTCCAACCATTCAGAGGTCCACAAATGGTCAGTAGCCTAGTTCACTTCCCAGTATGATGAATACTTCACAACTTGTATAGTAAAGTGACATTTGAAGTAGACTTCATAAACTATTCATGAGATGTTTACAAACACTGGAGAGGTTTCATAATACCCTTTATATGGACTACTAGATTGTTGGACTTTTATTTTGACAAGTTTTCGTCGTTTTGTCTTCCACATTCATGAAAGTGTTGGTATGAATGTTGAGTCACGTTACATGAATCAGTCATGAATGCTTCATGTGGAGTTCATGACAGCTGTAATGAATGTGTTATGAATGAACCCGTCAAGTAAAGTGTTACCAGAATTATTGATAAACTGTGATACATATATTTCAAACATTATAACATACTACAATATAGTCTATATATAGCCTAGGCCTACTCAAGGCTAAACCAGATATGGCAACGCTTTAGAATAACATGTGCTTATTAGCTATTAATAGTGCATAATAAGCAGTTAACAATTAGTTACTAACAGTTAGCTAACTGTTGTTATCCTTTAATAACATTAACTAACTGTTAACATACAGCTTGTAAGTGTTAATAAGCAGCATTTAAAGGTGCTTACAAGCATATTTGTTAACAGTTAACGTGCAGCTTGTAAGTGTTAACAAGCAGCTTGTTAATGGTGAAAAAAAGACATTTTGTTTCTAATTCCCGCCAATGTTTTTTTTATCATACCAATTACTCCTTTTACAAATATAAAACACACACTAAGAGCTAGAGGAGTCGGAGACTATAAATAGGGACAGACATCCTGCTTCACCTCTATTTGACCTAATGCTAATACGACCCATTATTGTTTTAAGCTAACTAGCTTAAACTTTGTGTAAGCCTCGGTTGCTAGGTAACCAAATATTTACGCCAAAGATTCTAGAGCGGAGCGTAGCGCTCTATGATCTTTGCTTTACACGTAGACTGCGGAAAAAATGACTGTTTTATGCATTCACTGAACTGAAACACCATCAGAAACATATTTGTAAAAAGAGTAATTGGTATGAAAAAAAAAAACATGGGCGGGAATTAAAAACAACTAAAACAATTTCACCTGCTGTGTTAGTGTGAACTAAGCTCAGTGAGATACAGCATACAGTGCGACGCAGGCGGCCCGGGTTCGCATCCCACCATCTACAGCAATTTTGAAGGTGCATTTCTCACAGCTTAACCGATTGAAAGATAGAACGTTAGGCTAACTGTTAGTTACATAGTTCACACTTTAGATTGGGGGGCTGCAGAATTTACTACAAGCAGGTAAGAAGTGGCTTGTTAACTGTTAGTTACATACCGTAAAACTTCAAACAATAGCCGAGTCCCAAATAGATGCATGTCTCTTTTAAACGCCTGGTGTGGCTACAGATTTGGGTTAAAAGCCGGTCTCCAACAGAAGCCTGGTCTGTTTTTTTAGTTTCGGGTTGTATTTATTCTTCTTATACCCGTCTGATTGTCTGTTTAAGCCAGCATGGTGCAGATTGCGCACACTAAATTTATAATCGTGGGCAGCCGTGGTGTACTGGTTAGCGCATCGGGCTTGTAACCGGAGGGTCGCCGGTTCGATCCCCGACCAGTCCACCACGGCTGAAGTGCCCTTGAGCAAGGCACCTAACCCCTCACTGCTCCCCGAGCGCCGCTGGTTGGGCAGGCAGCTCACTGCTCTGGGTTGTGTGATTCACCTCACTGTGTGTTCACTGTGTGCTGTGTGTTCACTAATTCGGTTAAATTGGGTTAAATGCAGAGAACTGAATTTCCCTCATGGGATCAAAAAAGTATATATTCTATTCTATTCTATTCTAATTGCATGACTGCAGAGGTGAAAGCCAGAGTTCCAAATTCTAAACTGTATTCGACATTGGCCTAACGGTATGTCCTGCATTATTTAATTAATGCCATTTTGTTACATTTGCGCACTAGACAACATATTTTATCAAGAACTTTCTTTGTTTAGTTTCACTTTCTCTCGTTTCTCCGCGTTTCTCCGCGTTTCTCTCAATACCATGGCGGAAAAGAAAAAGACAAAGACATGATTTGATTTAAATGATATTTAAGCTGACAGTTGTCAAATTTGCCTAACAAAATTCGGGAGAAGCAGCGGCAAGATATTTCTCCGGTTGATCCAAAGAGGGTGCGTAAAGGCTCAGCTGCAACGTCTGTCTCAAGTTCATAGGCTCGATGGTAACTTGAATTGTTCAGCCCGCTGTCACATCGTTTTGTTATTTTTAAGCGGCCACTAATTTAAGACACAGCCTATTATAGTAAGCTAATTCTAATATGATCTGATTTGTGAAACACATTCGAATTATAGGCTAAATAAAGTAGCCTACCGTAATATAATGTGGTAACCTCCTGTTGTCATGCTTTCCGTCTGCTTGCTATTGGGTAGTTATTTCTAATCCTACAATAAACCAACACTCAACTAACAACACTAAATTAAACGCCTGTCTCATATAGACGCCTGTGCATTTTGGCGATTTGGCAAAATAAAAGCCTGGGCTATTGTTTGGAGTTTTACGGTAGTTCTCACTTTAGATTGGGGGGCTGCAGAATTTATTACAAGTAGGTAAGAAATGTCTTTTTTCACCATTAACTCATTGGCTGCCAGCGATTTTCAGTGCAGAGCGCTCCATACTGCCAGACGTTTTACAGCATTTTGACTGTTTTTCCAAGATCCACCGAACGGTGAGCTTTATGACTATGTAAACACCGAAGGTACCAAATGAAAGAGTAGACTCTCTTCTTTCACCAGGAAAAAACGGCTTGTTTCTATCGTTTTCCGTTCTTTAGTAATCGTCAGTAGAACATGGGTTAGTTTTGCTAAAAACACCTGTTTGACCAAAACATGGAGAAAACAATCTTTTTGTGAAAATCAACTTTTTAACGTTAGCGTTTCAGTAGTATGTCAACCACGATTGCACTGTTATCTCGTCAGTCTCGTCAAGGTTGCTAGGGACTCTGATGGTCGCTAAAGACTCTGAACAGGATGCTAGACTTAGCAAGCTAGCACTAGCAAGGTTGTTGTTAGTCTATATCGCGATATCCAATGTAAATGGATCATACCGTTCACGTGTTTTCCATCCTTGATTTAAGAAGTAAGCATATTTATTCCCTGCATCGCGTGCAAACTAGATCCACTGTGGTCGATCTTCAGTGTGTTTGCTAGTTGTCTCTGCATGACTTGTGCACTCTAGGCAGATACTAATGATCCAAATGGCACTGTTGCCATCTAGAGGTTCAGATCGCTAGTGCAGTCTGTTTACAAGCCTGAAACTCTGCCAGATCGTTCCCAAGCCCACCCAGGAGCCCTCCCCATTGAAAACGGCAATTGACGTCTATAGACGTCAATGGCAGTCAACGCATGTGTCTAAATTGACGTTTAAAGACGTCAAAGGCAGTGAATGAGTTAACAAGATGCTTGTTAACACTTACAAGCTGCACGTTAACTGTTAACAAATATGCTTGTAAGCACCTTTAAATGCTGCTTATTAACACTTACAAGCTGTATGTTAACAGTAAGTTAATGTTATTAAAGGATAACAACAGTTAACTAACTGTTAGTAACTATTTGTTAACTGCTTATTATGCACTGTTAATAGCTAATAAGCACATGTTATTCTAAAGCGTTACCATAACATGTTTTGTTTTCACTTAAACAAGTTATAATTGACTACATTTTTTAGTATAGGCCTACTTGATAACATATAGCCTGCCCCCTTACAGTCCTCTAATCCTGTAGCCTACAATATAGGCTAGTGAACCATAGATGATATTGATGCTGTTTGAAGAGATTGCTTGATGATATTCAAGTTCCAAAGAAAATCAAATTGCACCACTCCCTCTCCTTCCAAAGTAACATGTCCTACACCGCTCCTCCTAAAAAAAATGTCAGGCCCTTCTGTTATAGGGTACATAGTTGTTCAAATGCACACACTAAATGAAGAGCTAGGATTAAAATTCAGACTGTGCCTTTAAATAGGCGACTTTTTTCATCTATCAGCACAATGCTACAGTAAGCCAATTACAATAAAAAAAATCAGCTCAATATTATGTGCAAGACTGATGTTTATCAAGCATGCCAACCAGAGCGGTAGATAAAATACTGATGCCAACGAGTTAATCTCTTAGCACTATCGTCATACGTTTTCTCATAGTGAGATGGCTATCCCGAAATATGTTTTGAATGACATGGGGCGCACGGAGGTGAACGGCTGGAAAAAAATGACAAGGTGTTAACTAAACAATTTAATTAACCTAAGGTAGACAGGCTTTGTGGCTAAAACGATGAAAACCAGTAGGCTAGTCTGCCACAGCTAACTTCAAGAACTACTCCCTACGACCCTCCTCCACCCACACTCATCAGTGGGTTCTCCCCGCACAGACAGATCTGTTCTTGTGTGTTCAGACTCACTTTAGTGTCTCCAGTTTGCAATGGGGATTCTTGAGGAGCTCTGAGAGATGCTGAACTCCTGCATCATGAAGATCATTGTAACTCAGGTGCAGCTCCTTCAAACTGTAGGAGTTTGATCTGGCAGCTGACGCCATCACAGCACAGCTCTTCTCTGTGAGGGAACAACTACTCAGCCTGGAGAAACATAGCATATGACAACATATCTGATTATTACACTCACAGACTGTACATCTAACTATACCTACCACACATACGCACACATACACACACTTTCTTCCATACACTGCATTTCATCATCATTGTATACTCATCTGAGTAAGCCACTGATATACATATTCAGCATCATTCAACAATCAGAGGTCCACACACATACATATCATTTATCACAGGTTGACATACACAAACATACATAAACAGAGATGCAAACACACACAACACTGTGACTTAAAGCAGAAGTATGTAAGATTGTTTAGCTTAAATTTGCCTTAACTAATCAGCTTCGAAGTCATTGGAATGGTTATTTGACTTATTTTGGTTTAAATGATGGCTGTCTCGCTTCCCCCAAGCGCCTCTGAGCGGAAAAACCACGCATGCAAGTGTTCTGCCACCAGGCCGGTGGTAGGGGTGTGAACCTCTCCCTTTTAAGGCGATTTGATTGGTATTGATTCATAAAGCTACGATTCACAGATGATGCGGTTAAATACAGACCCATGCAGTGCGATTCGTTACGATGCGATACGATGCAGTAATAGGCCCAAAAATGCAATGTAGTTCTTAATCTCATTTTATTTTCCAAATGCAGATTTTTTTTTCTTTTGTACTTTTTTTTTGCTACTTTAACTCATTAACTGCCATTGACGTCTTAAAACGTCAATTTAGACACATACGTTGACTGCCATTGACGTCCGTTTTCAATGGGGAGGGCTCCTGGGGGGGCTTGGGAACGATCTGGCAGAGTTTCAGGCTTGTAAACAGACTGCACTAGCGATCCGAACCTCTAGATGGCAACAGTGCCATTTGGATCATTAGTATCTGCCTAGAGTGCACAAGTCATGCAGAGACAACTAGCAAACACACTGAAGATCGACCACAGTGGATCTAGTTTGCACGCGATGCAGGGAATAAATATGCTTACTTCTTACATCAAGGATGGAAAACACGTGAACGGTATGATCCATTTACATTGGATATTGCGATATAGACTAACAACAACCTTGCTAGTGCTAGCTTGCTAAGTCTAGCATCCTGTTCAGAGTCTTTAGCGACCATCAGAGTCCCTAGCAACCTTGACGAGACTGACGAGATAACAGTGCAATCGTGGTTGACATACTACTGAAACACTAACGTTAAAAAGTTGATTTTCACAAAAAGATCGTTTTCTCCATGTTTTGGTCAAAAACAGGTGTTTTTAGCAAAACTAACCCATGTTCTACTGACGATTACTAAAGAACGGAAAACGATAGAAACAAGCCGTTTTTTCCTGGTGAAAGAAGAGAGTCTACTCTTTCATTTGGTACCTTCGGTGTTTACATAGTCATAAAGCTCACCGTTCGGTGGATCTTGGAAAAACAGTCAAAATGCTGTAGAACGTCTGGCAGTATGGAGCGCTCTGCACTGAAAATCGCTGGCAGCCAATGAGTTAAATGGCATGAGAAAAGTCATTAGTTATATTTTTTCCAAAAGACTTGATTGACTGGATTGACAGACTGAACAAACATTTTGATAATAAGAACGTGGCCAAATGCCTCTAAATGAAATCACTCGGCCAATTAATGGAGATATTCATATCACCCTATACTTAGCTGCTGAACCAATCACAATAGTTCAACACTAGAAGCGCCGTGCCGTTCTGACCCACTTATACCTAGAAGCGCCGCACCCCGGTCATTTGATTGGTTTGACGACCTACTAAAAGCGCCGTGCTGGTGTGAACTACTTTAAGCACAGCTGAGGCGGTCAAAAGACTGCTGAGTCCTTGGACTGGGAGGCTGTTACTTACACATAATGATAGCTAGATGGCGCTTCGTGCACGAATCAAATCGTTTGGTCATAAATTCAGTTTGCACTAAGCCATGTGTCATCTTGTCAGACCGTGTTGTTGATAGTCTGTGGTTGTTTCCTTATGACATACAGCACGTTTGAGTTATCTGTTCATTTATTTGTGTCGATTTGTGTTGTTTGAGGTAAAAACTCTGGAAGAGTTCTTGAACAAACCTTAAGCAAACTTGACTTAAAACTGTAACACCGGCCCGCAGTTCAGGTTTGGGCAGATAATCTAAGCTCTAAAATGAATGGGTGGCTAGTTCTAATTCACTCCCCAAATTCACTTCTATTCATTTAATAGGTAGCCTATTCGCGCGGCCGAAAATGATCGGACCTGGAACAAAGAGCCTAGGCTAGTCTGGTTTCAATTACACTGTAGCCAGGATTTCATGCCACATTTTACAGGCTACTGCGGCTACTTTCTAAAACAATTTTCAATCATTTAGGGAGAAGCATCTTGTAGGGTTTAGGTACCTCGGAGGGAGGGAGATAGAGAGAGCAGCTATGCTGAGCAGGCATAGGCAGGAGAAGTAGCCTAATTAAAAACTAGAAATGCAATTCCAAGGAATTACCAGTGCATGAAAATGCAAAAAAATATATAGATAGATAATGTAGATATGGCTAATAAGGTATAGCTAGGGTAAACATGGTGGTTGCATAGTTTAAAGAGAGTTGATAGTGTTTAGGTAGACATTTTAAAGCTTAAACATTCCTGGGAAATGGTAATAGTTTTTAACTAATAGTTTAAAAAGTATAAAAGTTACAAAGTTGAAAAATACAAAGCACATATGGCATAAGCAAGACCTACGCAACAAAGTTTGAATGAAGTTTCTACGTTAAACGGTTGAAGCTGAATTGCGAGCGTTAGAAGAAGAAGTTTAATAACTAGAGAATGTAATTCCAGGGAAATTACGAGTGCATGAAAATGCAAAAATGTATAGATACAGTAGATAATGTAGATATAGTTACTAAGGTGTAGCTAGGGTAAACATGGTGGTTGCATAGTTTAGAGAAAGCTGATAGTGTGAAGGTAGACAGTTTAAAGCTTAAACATTACAGTTCTAACTGAACTAATGATTTCTAGCAGTTATGCTAAAAATGCTAACAATGCTAACTATGCTAACCAGGCTGATTAGCTAACTTAGCTAATCATTTCTAACAGTTATGCTAAAAATGCTAACTATGCTAACAATGCTAACCAGGTTGATTAGCTAACTTAGCTAACCATTTCTAGCAGTTATGCTAAAAATGCTAACTATGCTAACAATGCTAACCATGCTAACTAGCTAACTTGCTAGTGAGGACTTTTATTTTGAAACATTTGTTGATAGGGTATCTATGGTGGCCACTATCAGGAATAAAGAAGTTACTGTAGTAAAATCATGTTGGTTGCTATGGAAACGGTCATAAACGCTTACTTTTAATGGTTGCTATGTTGGTTGCTAGGTTCATGGAGGTTTCATGTAGTTGACTGGAGGCATAGTTGATGATAACTGACAGTTGGAATGGTTGAACAGTTAAATAGTTGAGTAGTTTCAATGGTCAAATGATTTAATAGTGTATTATTGCAGTGAGGACTTTTATTTTGAAACAGTTGTGGACAGAGGAAACAGTTAACAGGATCTGTAGTCTTAATGAGATTGTATGCTTAAAGCCTGAGACGGTGCCTCTCATATAGCGTTTACGCGTCCTCTCTCGCTCCTCACTGATCTACATAAAGAATGATGGAGCGGCAACAATGGGATAGTCTAGCCCTTCTTCTATCTTTCTTTATGTAGATCATTGAGGATCGAGGAGCGAGGGAGGACATATAAACGCTGCTTGAGAGGGACCCACAGTAAATACTTTAAAAGTTGTATGTAGATAGTGTAATTAATGTTGATAGACAGAATGTTTAATGGATATTGATAGGCAGATTGTTTAATAGATATTGATTGACAGTTTAATGGTGGATGAGTGAATGGTCTGAAGAAGATGAATGGATAGAAGGTTGGATGGAATGTGCCTTATATTCTTGTTAAGAGAGACACTGATACAGCTCTCTGAGAGTAGTTGACACTACTCAATTTAACTGGCTAGTCTTAAGAGAGCCAGAGACAGAGTAAATAATTAAAAAGTTGAATGTAGATAGTCTAATTAATGTTGATAGACAGAAAGTTTAATGGATGTTGATAGACAGATTGTTTAATAGATGTTGATAGACAGTTTAATGGGTGGATGAGTGAATGGTCTGAAGAAGATGAATGGATAGAATGTTGGATGGAATGTGCCTTATATTCTTGTAGAATGGAGAGACACAGCTCTCTACTGAGAGTAGTGGATACAGATACAGGTGTAATCAATTTAACTGGCTAGTCTTAAGAGAGCCAGCCTGAGACAGAGTAGATTGTTTAAAAGTTGAATGTAGAACGTCTAATTGATGTTGATAGGCAGACTGTTTAGAATGGGTGGATGAGTGAATGGTTTGAAGAAGATGAATGGATATAAAGTTGGATGGAATTAGGAGGACTTATTTTGATACTGTTGTGCACAGAGGATACAGGGGAACAGAATATGTAGTCTTCAGAGAGATTGTGTGCTTAAAGCGTAAGTTTGGCGGAAAATGAAAATAAAGCTATTTTCTGAATGAAAATACATCAACTAAGCCGTGGAGGAAGTAATTTTCGCTCATCACGCAGTACAGAGCTAGCACTGGCAGGACCTACAGCCCAAAATCGCAAACAGTGGGTCAGCATTGGGCTTTCAGCCATGCGCTTTCAAAATCGCATTTTTAAACCACTAACATTGCTCAAAACAGCGGCAAACCTCGTCAGCAGCTTGCTCTAGGTGTCTACACATAAAACGAGGCACCAATCAGTCTGTAAACTTTCGAATAGTCTGTATACACGTGGAATCAATTCGAGACCGCAACACCGTCTGAATCACAGAAATGTCTCGCGAGATATCACACGGAAGCACGGGAGCTATTCCTACGGGTAGTCAAAATCGCATTTTTAAACCACTAACATTGCTCAAAACAGCGGCAAACCTCGTCAGAAGCTTGCTCTAGGTGTCTACACATAAAACGAACCACCAACAACTTGGCTTACGAACCCGACGTTTATAAAAGAAGACTGTTATGAACACTAACCTCTTCCAGTTCCTCACGAAGGAAAGTCCACGAGCTCTCGTGTGAGATCTCGCGAGACATTTCTGTGATTCAGACGGTGTTGCGGTCTCGAATTGATTCCACGTGTATACAGACTATTCCAAAGTTTACAGACTGATTGGTGCTTCGTTTTATGTGTAGACACCTAGAGCAAGCTGCTGACGAGGTTTGCCGCTGTTTTGAGCAATGTTAGTGGTTTAAAAATGCGATTTTGAAAGCGCATGGCTGAAAGCCCAATGCTGACCCACTGTTTGCGATTTTGGGCTGTAGGTCCTGCCAGTGCTAGCTCTGTACTGCGTGATGAGCGAAAATTAGCTTTATTTTCATTTTCCGCCAAACTTACGCTTTAAAGCCTGAGAGAAACTGACAGTTGGTGCCCAGGGGCCGGTTGCACCAACTGGTCTTTACTAAGGCTGGTCCTAACTGCTAAGTTGGTCTTTGTTAAGACCAGTCCTTAGAATTCAACTAAAGTCGGTTGCACCAGCAGAACTTGCGCCTGGTCTTAACTACGCCCGGTCTTAGCCATGCGCGTCCATGTGAATGCCTACGGAACAATGACAACTTGCCTGTTTAAAAGATTAGAACTATATCTGCTGTCAATCACGTCCCCCGTTCGGAGGAATCCGCTGTTAAAGTGAATGACATGTAGCCTAATGCCTAATGCGTGGCACCTATTTAACTCGCTAAATAAATAACTTAACAATTACTGTAGTTCCTTCTCATTATGTCAAGAATAAGCAAAGGAGACGCATTACAGCTTTATCCTTTCAGAGATAAGGCTACCAATAGGCTGTGGCAGAACAACACTAACTGGTAGAAGCGTTATCTGCACTGTAAAATGCAAGTAAAAAGTTTATGTTATGTAAAGAGCTAGACCCATGGAATACGGAATAACGTCAGCCAACCAGCCACGTTGTGCTAGGAATGCCGTAACAGGTAGGCAATTATCTAACAAATGTAACGTTAGCTTACACGGTTTATTTTTATGCACTAAACTTAATTGTAGGGCGGGCTAAATAGCCTACCTATGCATCTTCAAATGTTTCCAAGTGTAGCCTGGTTATCCCTATTAGGAATGTACAATAAGCTGTTACTAAAGGTTTTTAATTCGTGAATGATACCGAAAGCCCCTCTAAATGATTGCCAGGCTGGCGTAGCGAAGTGTCAACCTAAAACGAATGCTAGCTGACCAACAAGCGAGTATGGGAATAATAACAATGTAGTTTGCGCTGTAGAAACGACTGTGAGAAGTGCTCAAATGTTGGTCTTAAGAACTTACGCCTACTACTGAGTAGGCGTAAGATCTACGCCCGGTCTTAGCGAAAAGAATGCTTAAGCCTAGATGGTGCAACTGGCGTATCTATCAGGTTGGACTTAGAACGCTGAGTTAGGACCGACGTAGCTTAAGACCGGGCGTAAGCATGTTGGTGCAACCGGCCCCAGGTGGCTGACCAGCTGGAGTAAGATTCTAATTGCTGCCGTGATGTCATAATGAGAAATGTTAAGTCTATGGGGGAAATTGTAATAGTTTTTAACTAATAGTTTAAAATTTTCATGCACTGTAACTAGAGAATGTAATTCCAGGGAAATTACGAGTGCATGAAAATGCAAAAATGTATAGATACAGTAGATAATGTAGATATAGTTACTAAGGTGTAGCTAGGGTAAACATGGTGGTTGCATAGTTTAAAGAAAGCTGATAGTGTGAAGGTAGACAGTTTAAAGCTTAAACATTACAGTTCTAACTGAACTAATGATTTCTAGCTGTTATGTTAAAAATGCTAACAATGCTAACCAGGCTGATTAGCTAACTTAGCTAATCATTTCTAACAGTTATGCTAAAAATGCTAACTATGCTAACAATGTTAACTATGCTAACAATGCTAACCAGGTTGATTAGCTAACCTAGCTAACCATTTCTAGCAGTAATGCTAAAAATGTTTACTATGCTAACAATGCTAACCATGCTAACTTGCTAGTGAGGACTTTTATTTTGAAACATTTGTTGATGGGGTATCTATGGTGGCCACTATCAGGAATAAAGAAGTTACTGTAGTAAAATCATGTTGGTTGCTATGGAAACGGTCATAAACGCTTAATTTTAATGGTTGCTATGTTAGTTGCTAGGTACATGGAGGTTTCATGTAGTTGACTGGAGGCATAGTTGATGATAACTGACAGTTGGAATGGTTGAACAGTTAAATAGTTGAGTAGTTTCAATGGTTAAATGATTTAATAGTGTATTATTGCAGTGAGGACTTTTATTTTGAAACAGTTGTGGACAGAGGAAACAGTTTAACAGGATATGTATAGTCTTCAGAGAGATTGTATGCTTAAAGCCTGAGAGAGAGAGAGAGCTGCTGCAGGTGGGGCTGGCCACCTGGCATAAGATTCTAATTGCCCTATTATGATGTCATAATCCAATGTTAAGTCTATGGGAGAAAAAATGGTTTAAAAAATTAATATAAATTCAACGATTAAGTTTTCAAAGTTGAAAAATACAAAGCTGAAGTCACCTAAGTAAGACCTACGCAGCGCAGTTTGAACGAAGTTTCTACGTTAAACGGTTGAAGCTGAATTGGACGCACAAAAACGTTAGAAGAAAAATAAAAATAACTAGAGAATGTAATTCCAGGGAAATTACGAGTGCATGAAAATGCAAAAATGTATAGATACAGTAGATAATGTAGATATAGTTACTAAGGTGTAGCTAGGGTAAACATGGTGGTTGCATAGTTTAAAGAAAGCTGATAGTGTGAAGGTAGACAGTTTAAAGCTTAAACATTACAGTTCTAACTGAACTAATGATTTCTAGCAGTTATGCTAAACATGCTAACAATGCTCACTATGCTAACAATGCTAACCAGGTTGATTAGCTAACTTAGCTAATCATTTCTAACAGTTATGCTAAAAATGCTAACTATGCTAACAATGCTAACTGTGCTAACAATGGTAACCAGGTTGATTAGCTAACTTAGCTAATCATTTCTAGCAGTTATGCTAAAAATGCTAACTATGCTAACAATGCTAACTAGCTAACTTGCTAGTGAGGACTTTTATTTTGAAACATTTGCTGATAGGGTATCTATGGTGGCCACTATCAGGAATAAAGAAGTTACTGTAGTAAAATCATGTTGGTTGCTATGGAAACAGTCATAAACGCTTAATTTTAATGGTTGCTATATTGGTTGCTAGGTACATGGAGGTTTCATGTAGTTGACTGGAGGCAGTTGGAATGGTTGAACAGTTAAATAGTTGAGTAGTTTCAATGGTTAAATGATTTAATCGTGTATTATTGCAGTGAGGACTTTTATTTTGAAACAGTTGTGGACAGAGGAAGTAGTGAAACAGGATCTGTAGTCTTAATGAGATTGTATGCTTTAAAGCCTGAGAGAGAGAGAGCTGCTGCACCTGGGCTGGCCACCTGGCATAAGATTCTAATTGCCCTATTATGATGTCATAATGTAATGTTAAGTCTATGGGGAAATTTTAATAGTTTTTATTTAATAGTTCAAAAAGAATAAAAGTTACAAAGTTGAAAAATACATAGCTGAAGTCACCTAAGTAAGACCTACGCAGCGCAGTTTGAATGAAGTTTCTACGTTAAACGGTTGAAGCTGAATTGCACGCACAAAAAGCGTTAGAAGAATATCAATAATAAGAACTAGAGATGTAATTCCAAGGAAATTACGAGTGCATGAAAATGCAAAAATGATGAGGACTTTTATTTTGAAACAGTTGTGGGTAGAGGAAACAGTTGAACAGGATATGTACTCTTAAGAGAGCCAGAAAGCCTGAGACAGAGACTTGCTGCCAGGTGGCTTTGAACACCTGGCTTAAGATTCTAATTGCTTAACGACTTCATTGTGATGTCATAATCCAATGTTAAGTCTATGGGAGAAAAAATGTTTTTAAAAATTCATATAAAATAAACGATAAAGTTTTCAAAGATGAAATTTACATAGCTGAAGTCACCTAAGTAAGACCTACGCAGCGCAGTTTGAATGAAGTCTCTACGTCGAACGGTTGAAGCTGAATTGAACGCACAAAAAGCGTTAGAAGAATATCGCCGAAAATAATAAGAAGATGTCGGATAACAGTAGAGTGCATTTGCATGCACTCTAACTAGAGAATGTAATTCCAGGGAAATTACGAGTGCATGAAAATGCAAAAATGTATAGATACAGTAGATAATGTAGATATAGTTACTAAGGTGTAGCTAGGGTAAACTTGGTGGTTGCATAGTTTAAAGAAAGCTGATAGTGTGAAGGTAGACAGTTTAAAGCTTAAACATTACAGTTCTAACTGAACTAATGATTTCTAGCAGTTATGCTAAAAATGCTAACAATGATAACTATGCTAACAATGCTAACCAGGTTGATTAGCTAACTTAGCTAATCATTTCTAGCAGTTATGCTAAAAATGCTAACAATGCTAACCATGCTAACTAGCTAACTTGCTAGTGAAGACTTTTATTTTGAAACATTTGTTGATAGGGTATCTATGGTGGCCACTATCAGGAATAAAGAAGTTACTGTAGTAAAATCATGTTGGTTGCTATGGAAACGGTCATAAACGCTTAATTTTAATGGTTGCTATGTTGGTTGCTAGGTACATGGAGGTTTCATATAGTTGACTGGAGGCATAGTTGATGATAACTGACAGTTTGAATGGTTGAACAGTTAAATAGTTGAGTAGTTTCAATGGTTAAATGATTTAATAGTGTATTATTGCAGTGAGGACTTTTATTTTGAAACAGTTGTGGACAGAGGAAACAGTGTACAGGATATGTAGTCTTCACAGAGAGATTGTATGCTTAAAGCCTGAGAGAGACAGAGCTGCTGCAGGTGGGGCTGGCCACCTGGCATAACATTCTAATTGCCCTATTATGATGTCATAATCCAATGTTAAGTCTATGGGGAAATTTTAATAGTTTTTATTTAATAGTTCAAAAAGTATAAAAGTTACAAAGTTGAAAATTACATAGCTGAAGTCACCTAAGTAAGACCTACGTAGCGCAGTTTGAATGAAGTTTCTACGTCGAACGGTTGAAGCTGAATTGAACGCACAAAAAGCGTTAGAAGAAGAATAATAATATCGATAATAAGAAGATGTCGGATAACAGTAGAGTGCATTTGCATGCACTCTAATAAATCGGATAACAGTAGAGTGCATTTTCATGCACTCTAATAAGAATAAATCGGATAACAGTAGAGTGCATTTTCATGCACTCTAATAAGTTACTGTAGTAAAATCATGTTGGTTGCTATGGAAACGGTCATAAACGCTTAATTTTAATGGTTGCTATGTTGGTTGCTAGGTACATGGAGGTTTCATGTAGTTGACTGGAGACATAGTTGATGATAACTGACAGTTCGAATGGTTGAACAGTTAAATAGTTGAGTAGTTTCAATGGTTAAATGATTTAATAGTGTATTATTGCAGTGAGGACTTTTATTTTGAAACAGTTGTGGACAAAGGAAGTATGAAACAGGATCTGTAGTCTTAATGAGATTGTATGCTTAAAGCCTGAGAGAGAGAGAGCTGCTGCACCTGGACTGGCCACCTGGCATAAGATTCTAATTGCCTTATTATGATGTCATAATGTAATGTTAAGTCTATGGGGAAATTTTAATAGTTTTTATTTAATAGTTCAAAAAGTATAAAAGTTACAAAGTTGAAAAATACATAGCTGAAGTCACGTAAGTAAGACCTACGCAGCGCAGTTTGAATGAAGTTTCTACGTTAAACGGTTGAAGCTGAATTGCATGCACAAAAAGCGTTAGAAGAATAATAATGACCTATAACTAGAAATGCATTTCCAAGGAATTACCAGTGCATGAAAATGCAAAAAAATTTAGATATGGCTACTAAGGTGTAGCTAGGGTAAACATGGTGGTTGCATAGTTTAAAGAGAGTTGATAGTGTTAAGGTAGACATTTTAAAGCTTAAACATTCCTGTTCTAAATTAACTAATAATTTCTAACAGGTATTCTAAAATGTTAACTATGCTAACAACGCTAACCAGGTTGATAAGTTAACTTAGCTGATGATTTCTAGCAGTAATGCTAAAAATGCTAACTATGCTAACATTGCTAACTATGTTAACAATGCTAACCACGTTGATTAGCTAACTTAGCTAATCATTTTAGCAGTTGTGTTAAAAATGCTAACTATGCTAACAATGCTAACTATGCTAACAATGCTAACCAGGTTGATTAGCTAGCTTAGCTAATCATTTTTAGCAGTTATGTTAAAAATGCTAACTATGCTAACAATGCTAACTTGCTAGTGAGGACTTTTATTTTGAAACATTTGTTGCTAGGGTATCCATGGTGGCCACTATCAGGAAACAAGAAGTTACTGCAGTATAATCATGTTGGTTGCTATGGAAACGGTCATAAATGCTTAATTTTAATGGTTGCTATGTTGGTTGCTAGGTACATGGAGGTTTCATGTAGTTGAATGGAAGCATAGTTGATGATAACTGACAGTTGGAATCATTGAACAGTTCAATAGATGAGTAGTTTCAATGGTTAAATGATTTAATAGTGTATTATTGCAGCGAGGACTTTTATTTTGAAACAGTTGTGGACAGAGGAAACAGTTAACAGGATATGTAGTCTTCACAGAGAGATTGTATGCTTAAAGCCTGAGAGAGAGAGGGCTGCTGCAGGTGGGGCTGGCCACCTGGCATAAGATTCTAATTGCTCAACGACCCGATTGTGATGTCATAGAGGCCAATGTTAAGTCTATGGGGTAATTTTTAATAGTTTTTAATTTATAGTTTAAAAAGTATAAAAGTTAAAAAGTTGAAAAATTATGGCAACCCGATCCATTAGAAGACCTACGTTACAGAGTTTGAATGAAGTTTCTAAGTTAAACGGTTGAAGAGAAATTGCGGTCAGAAAAAGTGGTAAGCGGAATAATAATAAATATAATAATAAGAAGTCTAGGAAGAACAGTACAGTGCATTTTCATGCACTGTAATAAGAACTAGAAATGCAATTCCAAGGAATTACCAGTGCATGAAAATGCAAAAATAGATAGATAATGTAGATATGGTTACTAAGGTGTAGCTAGGGTAAACATGGTGGTTGCATAGTTTACAGAGTTGATAGTGTGAAGGTAGACAGTTTAAAGATGAAGCATTCCAGTTCTAACTTAACTAATGATTTATATTCATGTTAAAATGTTGATTAGCTAACTTAGCTAATGATTTCTAGCAGTTACGCTAAAAATGCGAATTATGTTAGCAATGCTAACTTTACTAACAATGCTAACCAGGTTGATTAGCTAACTTAACCGATGATTTCTAGCAGTAATGCTAAAAATGCTAACTATGCTAACAATGTTACATTTGCTAACAATGCTAACCAGGTTGATTAGCTGACTTAGTTGATGATTTTTTTGCAGTTATGTTAAAAATGCTAACTATGCTAACCATGCTAACTAGCTAACTTGCTAGTGAGGACTTTTATTTTGAAACATTTGTTGCTAGGGTATCCATGGTGGCCACTATCAGGAAACAAGAAGTTACTGCAGTATAATGATGTTGGTTGCTATGGAAACGGTCATAAACGCTTAATTTTAATGGTTGCTATGTTGGTTGCTAGGTACATGGAGGTTTCATGTAGTTGACCGGAGGCATGGCTGATGATAACTGACAGTGGAAATGGTTGAACAGTTAAATAGATGAGTCGTTTCAATGGTTAAATGATTTAATAGTGTATTATTGCAGTGAGGACTTTTATTTTGAAACAGTTGTGGACAGAGGAAACAGTTTAACAGGTATATGTAGTCTTCACAGAGAATGTATGCTTAAAGCCTGAGAGAGAGAGAGAGCTGCTGCAGCTGGCCTGGCCACCTGGCAGAAGATTCTAATTGCCCTATTATGATGTCATAATCACAATGTTAAGTCTATGGGGAAATTGTCATTTTAATTAATTAATAGTTCAAAAAGTATAAAAGTTACAACGTTGAAAAATACAAAGCCCGGATGGCCTAAGTAAGACCTACGCAACGCAGTTTGAATGAAGTTTCTACGTTAAACGGTTGAGGCTCCATTAAGTGCGTTAGAAGAAGAATAATAACTAGAAATGCAATTCCAAGGAATTACCAGTGCATGAAAATGCAAAAAAATGTAGATATGGCTACTAAGGTGTAGCTAGGGTAAACATGGTGGTTGCATAGTTTAAAGAGAGTTGATAGTGTTAAGGTAGACATTTTAAAGCTTAAACATTCCTGTTCTAACTTAACTAATAATTTCTAACAGGTATTCTAAAATGTTAACTATGCTAACAATGCTAACCAGGTTGATAAGTTAACTTAGCTGATAATTTCTAGCAGTAATGCTAAAAATGCTAACTATGCTAACATTGCTAACTATGTTAACAATGCTAACCAGGTTGATTAGCTAACTTAGCTAATCATTTTAGCAGTTGTGCTAAACATGCTAACTATGCTAACAATGTTAACTATGCTAACAATGCTAACCAGGTTGATTAGCTAACTTAGCTAATCATTTTTAGCAGTTATGCTAAAAATGCTAACTATGCTAACAATGCTAACCATGCTAACAATGCTAACTTGCTAGTGAGGACTTTTATTTTGAAACAGTAGTTGCTAGGGTATCCATGGTGCCCACTATCAGGAATAAAGAAGTTACGAAAGTATAATCATGTTGGTTGCTATGGAAACTGTCAAAAACGCTTAATTTTAATGGTTGCTATGTTGGTTGCTAGGTACATGGAGGTTTCATGTAGTTGAATGGAAGCATAGTTGATGATAACTGACAGTTGGAATCGTTGAACAGTTCAATAGATGAGTAGTTTCAATGGTTAAATGATTTAACTCATTGGCTGCCAGCGATTTTCAGTGCAGAGCGCTCCATACTGCCAGACGTTTTACAGCATTTTGACTGTTTTTCCAAGATCCACCGAACGGTGAGCTTTATGACTATGTAAACACCGAAGCTACCAAATGAAAGAGGAGACTCTCTTCTTTCACCAGGAAAAAACGGCTTGTTTCTATCGTTTTCCGTTCTTTAGTAATCGTCAGTAGAACATGGGTTAGTTTTGCTAAAAACACCTGTTTTTGACCAAAACATGGAGAAAACGATCTTTTTGTGAAAATCAACTTTTTAACGTTAGCGTTTCAGTAGTATGTCAACCACGATTGCACTGTTATCTCGTCAGTCTCGTCAAGGTTGCTAGGGACTCTGATGGTCGCTATAGACTCTGAACAGGATGCTAGACTTAGCAAGCTAGCACTAGCAAGGTTGTTGTTAGTCTATATCGCAATATCCAATGTAAATGGATCATACCGTTCACGTGTTTTCCATCCTTGATGTAAGAAGTAAGCATATTTATGCCCTGCATCGCGTGCAAACTAGATCCACTGTGGTCGATCTTCAGTGTGTTTGCTAGTTGTCTCTGCATGACTTGTGCACTCTAGGCAGATACTAATGATCCAAATGGCACTGTTGCCATCTAGAGGTTCGGATCGCTAGTGCAGTCTGTTTACAAGCCTGAAACTCTGCCAGATCGTTCCCAAGCCCACCCAGGAGCCCTCCCCATTGAAAACGGCAATTGACGTCTATAGACGTCAATGGCAGTCAACGTATGTGTCTAAAGTTGTGGACAGAGGAAACAGTTAACAGGATATGTAGTCTTCACAGAGAGAGTGGCTGTGTTCGAAATTTTGTGCTAAGTACTACATACTGCATACTGGTCAAGTATACACTGTGTACTGCACACTACGCCCCCCACCCCAGTACGCAGTAGCCGTCACCAGCAGCACAGCGTACTAAATCACTGTTTGAAATGGGTGGTAAGTACTAGTCGCATACTGATACTGACGTGAACCTAGCGAGCAGTATGCAGTGTGTGAAAAATTAGATTTTACCAGTATGCAAAAGTTCCCAGGATGTTGTACTAATGGTGGCAAAATCCTCAGTGTACCAATGATGCTCACTACTCAGATACTGCATCCCATAATGCATAGCGATTATTTCCAGTTTCAGAAAAAATCAACAACGCTGGCAGACAGCGAAAGGACAAGCCTATGGCAAACCGGAGGCGAAGAATACAAATGTGATTATTGTTTGGGTGTTTTGGTATGGAACGTTTCGTGGCTTCTGTTATTGTGGAAGTTTGAGTAGCCTAGGCTACTTGTGTTCATGTGCAAGTGAAATAGCCCAGCTTATCCAAAGTTAACATGAACTAGCTGGCGTTCAATGGAAATGAATGATATTAGAAAGCTAAGTCGTAAGCATCAAGCTTGTCTAGCTCTTGTTAACGTCGTTATTAACATTTACCAGTGTTCGCTTAATTATTAGTTATCGTTCTTGGTGTGAACGACCCTCTCCTTAGTGTTCTGTATAACTGTCAGAACTCTTCATAAGTTTAGTCAGCACCGCAACAAAGCGTTTAGCCATACCAACTTTGTCAGCATTTTTGGTCGACTAGTCTGTGACCTTTACCATCGCTAGCGTATCTGATGCACCTGTGGAAAACAGCTGATGGATTAGTAAAATCAAGTGAGCAAGCTTACGGTGACGTTGGTCATTTTAACGCAATACCGCAATCTATTCTAGAGAGCTCAACGTAGATTTTAATCAATACCATGTTATAGTTAGGCTATGTGTTCTGTTCCGAGTAGCCTATTTAGAGGTAGACTTGAAGAAACTGTCTAAACTAATCAATTTAAAGTGAGCGCAATTACGTCTGATATTTTGGGGAATTCTTCACGTTTATCCCGTTAGTGACACATGCTCAGGCTATAATGATTTGTGTTCGTTGCTAAACGAAGCGAATCTAAATGTGGAGTACTGAGCATGTTCCTCCAGTCTAGTTGTGTCCAGAGATAGGCATTTTATACAGTGATGCATCTACAGCCTAAAGCACGCACCGCCACCTACTTGCAAGAAAAACGTATTGGCAATTAGTCGAACTACCTCATTCATTTGTATAAGACTGCAGTGGGAAACGAGTTAAGCTGAAATGCATTATTCATTGCATTTCAATTCTAGCGTTCTTGGAAATTTAGAACATCACAAGTTTGCTTTTGTTTATGTAAAGCACGTTGCATGAAATGGGCTATAGCCTATAAATAAACTTGACATGGCAGGAGGATTGTTCTGTTTACTTATCAAATCAGCCAGCTTTTGGGCTACACTGGAGTCTGGACATCTGGAGAAAGCATAGCCTACCCATGAAGAATCTCTGTGTGTTTCATATATGTTTCATATATAATATGTTTATGGATAAATAAAATCACCTAAGCTTATTAGGATATAATGGAATTTAAATAACAGAAAAGAATACAATGAATTGATACAAAAGTTATAAGAGTTAGGCTAAGAGGATGCACAAGCTGTGAAATCAGGTAAGTGCAGTGTTATAAAATTATTGTTGTGCTGCCATCAGAGTGCCAACAATGTTCATAAAACATTTCTCTAGTGTTGATCAGTGGAGAGAGTAGCACTTCTGTGTGTCCTACCGTTTTGATATGTCTTAGGCTACCTCTCTGTGGTGAGAGCCAACAAACAAGCAAGGAGAAGAAGGTCTGCAATACTGATGGTCTTTAATCTCGTTCTTCAGCAGGAATTCAGAGTGATTAGACCAATATGCCTAGAGAAACTAACAATATTGTAGCCCACAGTTGTCTTTTCTTATGAAGGCGTATGCAACCATGGTTAATGGATCAAAAATGTGAAATTAAGTAAATGTAACTGTGCTACACTGACAATTGATAATCCATAATGACAACTGCATGACAGTTACCTTACATATGACACTAAACATTGAACAAAATACTTTCAATTGATTAAAATGTCTGAACTTTAACATCAAGAAAAACAACAAGTGCACATTCTCTCAGAATGACCCCAGGGGACAATATTGCTAACTGAATGGCAACACTATTCTATCTATTGTCCGTCTCCTCTTTGGAGATGTGGATCTGAACGACTTCTGTCAATGCCCTTGTGGACACACTTGAAGTGGACTGTGATGGAGGCTGGGGGAGAGACTGGAGGTTGTCATCATTCAGTATTGGTTATCCAGTGCCACCTCCTACAGGGTTGTTGCAGAAGCCTTCGATGTTCCCAAGACCACTGTGCATGACGTTGTGCCAGTCCTAGAGATAGAGGTTACATCTTTTACCATCTTAGACACTTTCTTATAAACACTCATTTAAAATCAAATATTAGTAAGGAGAAAATTATTTTCTGCCATTACCATTTTATTTTCCATCATTAGGCTATACCAGAGCCCTAGACATTCTCTGGTTATACCCAAATCCGGCTATGATATCACTTATCAAAGAGCAGTAGGCTTAAACTGGGAACTGTTTTGAACCAGGTGCTCATTTCTCAGTAGATACCAAAGCAACTTAGCTATCAAAGATTTTCACATTACACTTTTGTAAATTAAACTTATTTTTTAAAAGTACGAATAGAGTTCTGTCAGTTATAACTGACAGAATGCTTAGGAGATAAGGGCCGTTCACACCAAGAATGATAACCATAATGATAACTAGGCTATAAATAAACATTGCTCTCGTTAATGTGAATGACGACGTTACCTAGAGGCTAGAAAATCGTCATGCTATTTAGCGACTTAGCAAGCTAACAGGTTTCTACCATTCATTTCCATTGAGCGCCAGTTAGTTTACGTTAGCTTTGGTTAAGTTGGGCTATTTATTCACTTGCACATACACAAATACAGCTCTACAGTAATAAAACTTCCACAATAACAGAAGCCACGAAACATTCCATACCAAAACACCCAACTAATACTCACATTTGTGCTCTTCATCTCCGGTTTTTGCCATACTTGTCCCTTCGCTGTCCGCCATTGTTACTGAAATTTTCTGAAGCTGGAAACAATCGCTATGCATTATGGGATGCAGTATCCCATCAGTATAACATCCGGGAAACTTTTGTGTACTGGTAATATTACATTTTCCAAACACTGCATACTATTTGCTACTTCACGTCATTATCAGTATGTGACTAGTATTTAGCACGCAGTTCGAACACAGCCAGTGTCTGCTTAATAGCCTGAGAGAGAGAGGGCTGCTGCAGGTGGGGCTGGCCACCTGGCATAAGATTCTAATTGCTCAACGACCCGATTGTGATGTCATAGAGGCCAATGTTAAGTCTATGGGGTAATTTTTAATAGTTTTTAATTTATAGTTTAAAAAGTATAAAAGTTACAAAGTTGAAAAATTATAGCAACCCGATCCATTAGAAGACCTACGTTACAGAGTTTGAATGAAGTTTCTAAGTTAAACGGTTGAAGAGGAATTGCGGGCAGAAAAAGTGGTAAGCAGAATAATAATAAGAAGTCTAGGAAGAACAGTACAGTGCATTTTCATGCACTGTAATAAGAAAAAGTTTTGGAAGAACAGTACAGTGCATTTTCATGCACTGTAATAAGAAGAAGAAGCCTTGGAAGAACAGTACAGTGCATTTTCATGCACTGTAATGATGAGTGAAAGATGTTCTCCGTTTTGCGAATGTGTAGGCTTGTCTGCTGAAGATGTCTGCTGAAAAAAGCTATAGGCCTATTGTTTCTACAATTTAAGCTAACTTCTATGTGAATTCGTGTTTCAGCACTGAGACACACATTTTAACGTTATGGTGGAGCAGAGCTGTAGCCCACTGGTTAAAGCTTCAGCCTTAAATTCCAAGGGTTGCTGGTTCGATCCCCGACCTGTTCATGGCTGAAGTTCTTTTGAGCAAGGCATCAATAAAGTACTCTATTCTTTTCTATTCACAGAACTACACGCACACTGGCGAAATCGAAGATTCTGAAACGCGCATATGCGATGAAACATGATTGCGCATTCTTCCACGAGTTGCCTAAACAGCCAGCCTACAGCCTATGCAGGAGGCAGAGAGAGGGGGTGGGGGTGGGGAGGCAGTTGTCCTCAATGCCGCAGTGATGTCTGTAGCCTAAGTGAACTGGTTAGACGAGTGTATGGGGGAGGGGGAATGATCGGTTTCAAATAGGCTATGTTTGCAATGGATAGTGTGTTATATAGACCCCGAAGCCATTGGCTTTGAGAATAACGGCTGGCTGATGAAGTTATTGGCTGGCTAGCTGGCTCAGCCAAAACCTAAATGCTGCTGCAGCCGCCAAAGTTTTCGTGGCTGATAATGGCTTTAGTTGCCACTTCATGTCTACAGATGTCTATATTATACTAGATCTCAACACACAATGTTTTTGTATTGTTTTGGACAAAGTTCTGCACGTTTCACTTCAATGTAGACTGCATTAGTGGTGGGGGAAAAAATCGATTCTGTTCAGTATCGCGATATTTTGTGCACACAATTAAATCGATACTTGTAGCTCAAAGTATCGCAATACTTAATTATATAATTTAATTATCCATTTTACTTTTATTTGAGTCGAGTTTACTCAGGGTTTACTCTGATCACATTAAATTAGCTTATTACGCTTATAAGGGGGGCACGTGTTGTGGTGTTTCATTCCACTGTCGTCAGTGGAATTATACAGTCTTTACTTTACATTCAACAGCAATAATAAATGAAAATGGCTTCACAATCACAACCTGTTATACACGACACTCTACACTACTTTCACATCGAAAAAGGTGGGTGTATTTTGGTTTTCAACAAAAAGTGAATAGTAAGGACCTTGCCATGCACCATGCCATTGCAAAGTGAGTTGAACACTGTTATTTTCCTAATTTTTTGTAATGACTTAGAATAATATGAGAGACATGAATAGCAATATATCGCAAAATCGAATTGCAATACTTGGTGTATCACAATATGTTAAGAATCGCAATATTATCGAATTGTGGCCCAAATATCGCAATAGTATCGAATCTTAACTTTTTTGCCAATTCCCACCCCTAGACTGCATGCGTTGTGAACAGCGCATCAATCTCTGGAAACGGTGGAAGTCGCAGTAGCCTCATATTGCGTTCAATGCTGTAAATCCGTCTGTTCCAGAATATTTGGTTCATATCATCAATCTTTGGTTTTGGTGTTTGTGCAACCGGGACCTGAAGATTTAACAAAAGTCTGAGTAGCCCTAAAAATTATTTTTCGTTAATGGTAAACAGTATTGTGATTCATCCGTTTATTTCAGATAGTTTGTTATCAAAAACCATTAACAAAAAATAACTGTTTGTCGACGTTGAAAAACGGTCTGTGAATTCAGTCAATTGATATAAGCTACAACAATTCGCTCGTGCCGAGATGTGAACCCGGGTCTCCTTTATATTAGTCGAGGGAGTTAACATTGCGCCACTTAACGTTTTGTACTCTATTGAACTGAAAATAGGTCTTTGATGCAACGTAACTCAGTCAGTCCAGCAAATATGTAAGAAAATGCTTATACACTAGTCTGAGCTTTAAAAGATAGCCTACAAATAGAAGATAAGATATACAACTATGAATGTACGTAGGCATACGCACCCTACATACATAAATAGGCTACGACGAATTTCAGCTGAAAATATTTTTTACACACGTAGGCTGTTTTCAAAACAAACTTGCATTTTACCACTGTAAATCGCCTCCATAGACTATGCCATGTAAATGAAAAATAGTTATCAAAATAAATCACATATATAATACATATTGCACATAGCCTATATAAACTATATGTTTTATGGTAAAATATTATCATCATGCCCGACAGGAAACCCTTGTGACATCTGCTGTGAGAAAAGAGAATAGCAGCCTGGACAAACATGGCCGAGCGTGAGACAACATAGTGTTGTCACATAAGTGAGTGCAAAATAGCTCTAAACTAGCTTGTACCGGTGTGCTTTTGATCATGTAAAAATTCTGGGTGATAAAACACGCGTATTTAGGAAAAGTCGTGAACGTAGGGTCCTGGAATTTAATCAAGTGAAAAGATTTATTTTTTTTGTAATCACAGTTCTAGGTATATGTAGGTCAAACCTACATGACGCTTCTAGTAATACGCGTCAGCGGTCAAATGACCGGCGCTTGGCGCTTCTAGTGTTAAAACTATGTGATGTAGCTGTAGCTCTTGGGAAATAGTGTCTGTCTGAATTACCTTTCATAAATAAGGAGGCTACTAACACATGATGTGAGAAGTGCGTTCAACACATCAACAATGACAGGTAGCCTACGCAATACTAGGGATGGGCGATATATATCGTTTGCGATATTATCGTGATTGTTGTTTTAACGAAGTGGAAATTTACATTATCGAGTACTTAAATTACTTGGGGGGAGGAGGGGCACACTAGAAATCACGCATTGAAACCCCACGCAGTCACTAAATCAGGAGGTGTGCAACAGAAGTGAGAGAAGCCACTGGCTGCAGCAGAGCAAGTCACATGATCACAGTGCACGTTGTCACATGCACGCCTAATGTTTATGTTGTGTGCAGCTACTTTGTTCAAGTGGCATTGATGAGTTAAACAGGCATTTTTTCCCTACACAGTAACGTTGTATGGAGATAAAACATTAGCCTTTGAGTATTTTAATAGTCAGTTCTAAACAAATACCTCCTCCTATGTAATCCAAGTAGTGTAATTGGACTGAAGTTCGCTTTAAATACTTTTATCGATTAAGCTAACCGTTAGCATCTCTATGGGATTTCTCATAGACATTAGCCATAAGCTAACGCATTAGTTTCTATTCTGTAACTTGGAATGCTAGCCTACGTGATTGCTCTTTAATAAAACATTGAAGGAAAGAACTGAAATGTACTCTGTTGTTCTGCTTAGTTTTACAGTGAATCCTAAGTGAAAGTTTGAAAAGAACTTCAGCTTCAGAGTTTCCCTTGGGAAACTGTTAGCCCTATCCAATTCTAACCAAATCTAATTCTGATAGACTTCATTATTACCACACACACAAGTGGGGGCAGAATTAATGTAGAGTGACAATATTGATTTGGTTAAAAAAGTCACAGGTTAGGTTATTGATTGTTATTGTAATGTTGCTATTCAGCGCGTTCTCGGTTCTACTCCAACATAATCAACAATAGCCCCGGAAACTCCAAGCAACTTTTCTCAACCATAAAATCACCTCCTCAATCCCCAGACTCCCCTACACTCAGCTAACACGCAGGAGCGGTGTAACAGCTTCATCTCCTTTTTCAAAACTAAGGTAGACAACATCCGCTCCACTCTCTCCGGCCCCCCACCCCCATGCCCCCCACCCCCCCCATGTCCACCCCCCTGCATCTCCAGTCGGTTCGGCAGGCCTTCAGTCCTCTCAGCTCCTCTGCTGTTTCTCCAACATCACACAGCATGACACTGAAGACATCTTGAGACGGATGAAGCCCTCCACCTGTGCCCTGGACCTATTTCCCTCTGCCCTCATAAAAAGTCACTCTTCTGCAATAAGTCCCTTGATCACCAAAATCATCAATCAGTCCCTGCAGTCCGGCCATGTCCCCACATCCCTGAAAACTGCTGTCATCAAGCCACTACTCAAAAAGCCTACTCTTGACCCAGAACCACCTGCCAACTACCGCCCCATCTCCAATCTCCCTTTCCTTTCGAAAGTGTTGGAAAAGGTGGTCTCTGCTCAACTTCACAACCACCTCACTACAAAAAGTTTTTATGAGAAGTTTCAGTCTGGGTTCCGCTCTGGCCACAGTACGGAAACTGCTCTGGTCAGGGTCACCAATGACCTGCTGCTGGCAGCTGATACTGGCTCTCCATCTCTTCTCATCCTCCTTGACCTCACCGCAGCATTCGACACCATTGACCACCACATCCTTCTACGCCGCCTCCACTCTTCCATCGGACTTTATGGCTCCACCCTGGCTTGGTTCACATCATATCTCACTGACAGAACTGAATATGTATCCCTGGCAGGTGCAAATTCAGTTACTCACACCGTCACCTGTGGGGTCCCTCAAGGTTCAGTCCTAGGCCCCACCCTCTTCACTCTGTACATGCTCCCCCTTGGTAGTGTCATCAGCCGGCATGGAATGTCTTTCCATTGCTATGCTGATGACACCCAACTCTACATAAAAACAAACCCAACACCCTCTGCAGCTTTAACCACAGTTTCCACCTGCCTGGAGGAGATAAAGGCGTGGATGAACTTCCTGCAACTCAACAGCTCAAAAACGGAAGCCATTCTTGTTGGCACTCCACACTAGATCCGGTCATCCACTATCACCAGCATCACCCTCCCCGGTCACAACATCCACCTCTCACCCTCAGTCACAAATCTGGGTGTCAAAATGGACCCTCACCTGACTTTTGAGGCCCATATCAAACATCTGTGCAAAACCTCCTTCTTTCACCTCAAAAACATTGCGAAACTCCGCCCTTCACTCACTCTCCCCGATGCTGAGAAACTTGTCCACGCCTTTATCTCCTCCAGGCTGGACTACTGCAACACACTCCTCATCGGGATCCCCAGCAAGAACATCCAGCAGCAGCAGTACATCCAAAACTGCGCTGCCAGGATCCTGATGAGGGTGCGGAAATTCCAGCATATCACACCCATCCTCAAATCCCTTCATTGGCTTCCAGTTCAGTTCAGGATCGAATACAAGGTTTCCCTTCTGTCCCATCAGTGTCTCCATGGCTCTGCCCCCCCTTACCTCAAAGAACTCATCCCCCCCCACTCCTCCTCACGTCATCTCCGGTCCGGACAATCACATCTCCTCCAGCATAAAATAACCAAACTAAGGACTATGGGCGACCGTGCTTTCAGCTCTGCTGCTCCCAGCCTGTGGAATGCTCTCCCTGACCAACTAAGGGCACCACAGACTGTGGATTCTTTTAAGAAAGGCCTAAAAACACATCTTTTTAGAAAAGCTTTTAACTAAATATTTTTATCTGTTTTATGCTGGTTTTAGCCTAATTTTATGCTACTTTTAACTTCCTCTATGGTGTTACTTTTATCCTGTTGTGTGTGTGTGTGTATGCATTGCAGCACTTTGAGATCATTTATTTGATGTAAAGCGCAATATAAATAAAATGTATTATTATTATTATTAAAAAAAAATTAGCTGTAAAGTAACTCAGACTTTAAACATTTTTTTTAAAGGACATTGACTAACTATCGTTATCGTCAAAATCACAAAAAATATCGAGATATTATTTTTTGTCCATATCGCCCACCCCTACGCAATACCCTCCCTCCTCAGTTAACTTTCAGACGTGCACCAAACATATAGTACAGTAAGGCACCGAAAGCATTGGGGAGACATCCACGGAGAGGGGAATGTAGGAGGCTGACAAGAGGTGTTTGTTGTAGCCTATGAAGCTAGGTTTGAGGCTTGTGCTTACGAATGAATATATGACTTCTTTCAGGATACTGCAACACACGTTAATGTCAGCGTTATCTGCGTTTCACTAAACTCGACAACTAGTTTGTTGCCTGTTGCAGTGACGCTATTCACCCTCGTTGGAGAAGGCTAGACACTCTGGTGTGTTAGCAAATCAGGGTCGGTCTTATGATTTTAAAAGTAACATAATTTGTAACGTTAGTTTCCCGATTTGCCATTTTAAAATTGATTTATCAATCAATTCATAGTTCATTTAAACCGATCCAGGCCTTCCGATGCACTCGCATTGTTAACGTTCAGAATGATTTCCGATATGTATCGGTTAATCTTTACACGCCTAGTCGGTGGCTCTTCCTAACAGAAAGTCTCCAGCCTCGACATCATGCTCATGAAAAGGCAGACTGACCGATTGAGGAGTTTTGTAAAATATACACGCTAAAGCTGTAGGTGAAGCTCTGCAGAGAAATCTGCAAGCATAAAACGAGCGGAAAACAAAAGTGAAAGCGAAACCGGCGATGAAATCGCCAATCCTGCATACTTTCCCTTTAACTCATTGGCTGCCAGCGATTTTCAGTGCAGAGCGCTCCATACTGCCAGACGTTTTACAGCATTTTGACTGTTTTTCCAAGATCCACCGAACGGTGAGCTCTATGACTATGTAAATACCAAAGGTACCAAATGAAAGAGTAGACTCTCTTCTTTCGCCGGTTTGTTTCTATCGTTTTCCGTTCTTTAGTAATCGCCAGTAGAACATGGGTTAGTTTTGCTAAAAACACCTGTTTTTGACCAAAACATGGAGAAAACAATCTTTTTGTGAAAATCAACTTTTTAACGTTAGCGTTTCAGTAGTATGTCAACCACAATTGCACTGTTATCTCGTCAGTCTCATCAAGGTTGCTAGGGACTCTGATGGTCGCTATAGACTCTGAACAGGACGGTAGACTTAGCAAGCTAGCACTAGCAAAGTTGTTGTTAGTCTATATAGCAATATCCAATGTAAATGGATCATACCGTTCACGTGTTTTCCATCATTGATGTAGGAAGTAAGCATATTTATTCCCTGCATCGCGTGCAAACTAGATCCACTGTGGTCGATCTTCAGTGTCTTTGCTTGTTGTATATGTCTCTGCATGTGCACTCTAGGCCGATACTAATCATCCAAATGGCACTGCTGCCATCAAGCGGTTCAGATCGCTAGTACAGTCTGTTTATAAGCCTGAAACTCTGCCAGATCGTTCCCAAGCCCACCCAGGAGCCCTCCCCATTGAAAAAGGCAATTCACTTCTATAGTCATGGCAGTTACACTCAATATGGCAGTCAACGTATGTGTCTAAATTGACGTTTAAAGACGTCAATGGCAGTGAATGAGTTAATCATCACAATGTATCACAGAAATATAGTGCATACCTCTAGATGTCAAACACACACACAGTTTCATCCATAATGCTTTCCATCATCATTCACTCATGACAGGGAGCCACTGACATTAACACACCATATCATTAAAGTGACACACACACACACACACACACACACACACACACACACACACACACACACACACACACACCCACCCACCCACCCACACGCAGACCTGTTGTTGTTGTAAACTCACTCTAGCGTCTCCAGTTTGCAGTGGGGATTCTTGAGGAACTCTGAGAGATGCTGAACTCCTGCATCATAAAGCTCATTGTCACTCAGGTTCAGCTCCTTCAAATTGCAGGACTTTGATCTGGCAGCTGATGCTATCGCAACACAGCTCTTCTCTGTGAGGGAACAACTATTCAGCCTGGAGAAACATAACATATGACAACACATCTGATTATTACACTCACATACTGTACCTCTAACTAAACAACACACACACACACACACACACACACACACTGACACACATGCACACAAGTTCATCAATCAGAGGACTACAAAGATACACTTCATTCATCACAGGTTGACACACACAAACAAATATCTAAACACACACACAACTGTGACTTAATCATCATAATGTATCACAGAAATATAGTGCATACCTCTATTGATGTCACACACACAAACACACACACACACACAAGTAATGGTAAACGATATGTGATCAACAATATAAAATTGGCCTGCGACAGTTTTCAGTTATATTGCTCTATTGTGGTATGCATGTTGATGACGAAATTCAGGGCATGCGGCACTTTTGCACCTGATGCTGCTCGGGTGAATGCATAAATTTGTTTTGCAAGTTTTCATAGTAAACTATGTGTGCAATTTTACAAAACAATAGAAATAAACCCCCTCTCCTTGGCCCGCTTTCTCTCCCTCTCCCTCCCCCTCTGTCTTGTGCGCTCTCAATGGACACCCGCCCCCCCAAAATGCACATTTTAATCCAAATAAAACCTTCACAATCGTGAAAGCAAAGACACATAGAAAACAACTAGCTAAATTATTGTTAAATCCGGTTAAAATAGCATGCTGCACATATTTGATTAAAACCATTGCGGTAACACTTTACATTACAGATCGCTAATAAGGTAGTAATTGTATGGTCATTTCTATGTAATTTCATGGTAACAATCCCTTGTTACCACTTATTACAAGTAATTTCCATGCAGTTTCTAGTGCAATTACTCTGCAGTTTAGGGGTAATAGTGATGCAAACAGTATTAATTAAGGTGGTAATTTCTATGGTATTTTTTATGTAATTGCATGGTAATAATCTTTTGAGCTCCTTATTACAAGTCATTTCCATGCAGTTTCCAATGCAATAACTCTGCAGTTTTTAGGTAATAGTGATGCAAACAGCTTTCATTTTAAGTATAATAAAATGGTAATATGGTCATTTATATTATACTTAAAATGAAAGCTAGCCGTCTTTCCCATTGATGTCCATACCCACGTGGACATTTTTGTGTTTATCCGATTGAAATGAATCCGATGGAAGATTTCAATCACATGTTTCCATGAACGCTAAATAATTCAATTGCCGTGGAAACTCATTTGCTTTAACCAAGCTATGTGATTCCTCTGAGAAAATGTAGTTCTACGTAAATAGTGATGAGAAACGATGTTGTTGTAGTAGATGTGACGGGGATTTAGAATTGGCATATATCACGTATTTTGGAAAATCAAGACCTTCAGCATCAAACACCATTTATGTGGTACAAGCCAAGAGCGGCAAATAGAGGACCAGTAGGCGAGGCTACAAGCTTGAATGTTTCCAGACGTCGTAAGATACAGTAGTGTGGAGCTCATTTGTCATTCAGAGAGATTGACTTTGTATGCTACATAAGGGTGATGAGCGTGTGTGCCAACATAAACAAGCCACTGTACACAAGCTCTTTGCATCTTATTATATAATTTAGATGAAAAAATATCTAAATGATCAGTATAACAACAATTTGAATCTTAAAATGTCACTTCACTGGTTCTGTTGGTTATGGGTGATGATTGTTTGGTTGGGGCAATAGACCTCTGAAGTTCGCCTACAAAAAGGATCCAACGCTGCCATCTTTGCCCATATAAGGAGATCCGGGAGTTAATTGAAGCTAACTGCCTATGGCAAGTTGCATTGTAAATTAGCTCTGAGGTAGCAAGATCAAAGTGTGCCGTCTTCACCTACCGAAGATCACAATATCCACTCGAAGGCAGTGGACAAAACTGTGTAGCGAAAAATGTCTGCATTTCCAATGTCATCATCTCCGCGAAGAGTTTAACAGGTGCGATAATTGAAAATCCCCATGTTATTTTCCCATAGAAAAAATCTCAAGATACCGGATCTCCTTAAATTGTGCAAAGATGGTAGCTTTTTTGTAGGCGAACTTCAGAGGTCTATGAGAACTGTTAGTGTGGGTGTGGCTATGAGATGGGTCACCATGATGGAGAAGTCTAGCATGTAAAGCTACCCTTACGACAACATCTGCGTACATAATATAGCTGTGATGTTCTGTAACATCTCTATAATATCCTTAGTCTCTATAATAGTCTTAGAGTATGTCCCAAAATGCTATAAGATTATTATAATATTTTGTCCAAAAATTCTACAAGATTCCTTAGTTCATATGAGTTATTTCAAAGCATTTTGTATTAGAGTGGCTTGCACATGGCTGTGTATATTCACAACAAATCGATATTTGTAAAGCAATTTCAAAATGACAAGCCTCTCATCATGGGAATATGAAAGTAGTCTAACTTCAAACACACTTGGATGTTGAAAAGAAAATTTACTTGATGTCTTAACTTTTATACTCCCCAATGACGATAAAGTTTAATTTAATTCAGTATAATAAAGAAAACTAGAAATTGTAATTCCATGGAAGGAATTACCATTGCATGTAAATGCAAAAAGGTTGCTGACTGTGTAAAACAGGGCTCTTCAATTAGCGGCCCGCGGGCCGGATCCGGCCCCCGAGATACTTTGTACTGGCCCTTGAAGTGTTGGCTGATGATGTTATATGAGCAAATCCATTATATTCGGTAGAGGCGTAAATAACTGGTGGAAAACACGATAATGGAGGTACAGCGATAGGCTACACTGCGAGTAGCGCCTAAAAATAATGTTCGGTGCGTTGCCGTTGTAGGCTACTGTGTTACTGTGTATCATGCAAAGACGTTACTAACTTGTGTCTTGCTTCTCTTTTACGCAGCGTCACCAACATGTTGACGTGCGCCAAATCCAAGTTGTTTCCCTCAAAGCATGAAGCATTTTTAGTGCATGAAATTTCACCGGTAGTGCTCTCCAAGTCCTCTCCAAGCAGATCCTTGCGAAAACATTCGCCACTCGTAATGTAGCTATTGGAGCAAATAGGAGTAACTTTGGTGGCATCATTTCTGTTGCATGCTCTCACTCGCTCTGAAGTCTTGCAGTCATTGCACCTCAGCCAATTGCACGTAACGTTTAGAACGAGTGAAACATATTAGCTTAATTTCAACGTAAATTGCCACTATGTTAGAGTATATGAGCTAGTAACATTTTAACGGGTTGCACCACGCAAATAGTTTCAGTGTGAAACTAATAGGCCTACACATCCATCGCCTTGATGTCAAGTCTACTGTAAGTACTGTAACATTGATTTGTGAACACGTTCGTCCAATTTAAATGTGGGGACGTTAAATGTACAAGTATGTTGATTAGAGTTAAATATGCGACCGATAACGCACATTAAATTCATTTGAACACTGTTTTGGAACCTGTTTGTACCCATTGGAAATTGTATGGACCTATCATACTTCGCAAAGCTCTGCTTCCATTGCTGTTAATGTTATCACAGATTTCATATTAGCCATATTAGCAATGTAGACTCAGTGTCACCTTCCCAATGCCTACCACTGTGGTAGTCTGGGTCTGTGGTAGAAATATTCCCAAAACACAAATACAGCAAAATAACCACCAAAAAACGATGTTATGTTTTTACAAAATGCAACATATTAGCAATATAGATCCAGTGTCACCTTCCCAATGTTGGTCTACTACTGTGGTAGTCTGGGCCTGTGGCAGAAATATTCCCAAAACACAAATACAACAAAATAACCACCAAAAAACAATACTATGCTTTTACAAAATGCAACATATTAGCAATATTATAGATCCAGTGTCACCTTCCCAATGCTGGCCTACCACTGTGGTAGTCTGGGCCCGTGGCAGAAATATTCCCAAAACACAAATACAACAAAATAACCACAAAAAAGAAGATATTATGCATTTACAAAATGCAACATTTGAACACACATATTGGTGCTGTTGTAGTTTATTATCTACATTTGTACGTGATTACTCATATTTCAAGCGATATTTCTCTGGCCCCTCAGTTGTGATACCTGTCATGAACTGGCCCCTATTACAAACTAATTGAATAGCCCTGGTGTAAAACATTGTATTAGGCCTACAGTATAGTTAAAAAGACAACTAGGCTACACAGAAGAATAGATAAATAACAATAGCCTAACCCAATTACAATTCCACTGAAATTACTTGGAAAGTCACATTTAAGAAGTGATTTATGAAAATACATCAAAATTGTGGATATGGGCTATTTTGGAAAATAACTCTTCATTTAGGCCTATTAGAATTTAAAAGACTGAAATGAAGTTGCCTACTTCAAACGAGTTGCAAGAGCTGACACTTTAGTAGCCTACAGTGAAACGACTGGTAGGATAGCTTACATAGCCTTCATATCTACACTAATGCAGGTTAAAAGTAGGCCATAGGCTATAGATTTAGACACCATTGGAATACGGAATACAATCTCAAACAACGCCAATCAATCAACGATGATGCAGCAACAGGTAGGATCTAGCAAATGTACGTTTACAGTAGGATATTTTATGTAGGCTACACATATTACAGGATGAGCTACAGTATTACAGTATGTTCTTCGAAGTGTTTCCAGGTGTGTGATTGTCCTAATAGGAATGTACCATAAGCTGTTAACAAAGGTTTTAATTTGTGAATGATGCCGAAAGCTTTAAATGATTGCCTGCCTGGCAAGTCCCTATAGCTGAAACGACTAGCTTGCTAACAAACAAACGTGAAAATGATAGCAATGTAGTTCGTACTAACCTAAATGGTGCAACTAGTTGCTTGTAACTTGCTAGTATATTGCTTGTCCTTAGCTAAATACAGTGTTTACGTTGACATTAGCTTAGATTGTCATTAGCTGTTGATAACGTTACCGAGAGCAAACCGGTTAGGCAACTCATCACTCAGATTACCAAGAGGCAACGTTACCAAATTACTAAACAGCAACGTTGTGGCAACGTAATTTGTTTACTTTATGGCAACCTCCTGTAGGCAACGTTGTGGCATTGTCGCGTCTTCAGTTTGTTAGTAAAGGAGTGAATGCCGTGTCTTGTCTGGTTAAAAACATCCTGGCACTTCCTGGGTCACCCGGAAGTCCAATACAATGTAATTAAATTGTAATTATGTGTGATTTTGCTGTTGTGTCTTGTTTGGTTAGGCCAAACTGTAGCAAGTGACTGTTTGTGTATTTTGTTTATTTTCTAGTTTGTTAGAATGTTATTTTGAGCTGTTTTAAGCGTATTTATATTTTGTTGCCTGTAAACACCCCTGTTGAAGTTTAGTGTATTGGTTTCGTCCAATTCCAAGGGGTGCGTTCAGGCTTACTTAAACTGATGGTTTCAGTCTGAAGGGGAGTTCATAGAGCTGAGACGTAAGTCTTGTAATATTCTGTTCAAGGTTTACCATTGACTAGTGTTATTAGTCTATACAGTTGACTGTTTCGTTGCCTTTATTGAATTATTGTTTTTGACTACCAAGTCTATTTATTTTCTTTATCAAAAGTATTTTTTTTTTTTTTTTTGCTAAAATTACTCTATTATTGCCCATTGGGCCTTATTTGGGCAAATAAATTCCCATTTTATTTCATCCCATTTTTCTGAGTGCTATTCCATCCACCTCACACCGCGCCGACCACATCTACCCTTAACAGACAGTTACAAAAACGTGAGATATTTCACAGAGAAGAATGGGTGTGACGCAAAACTGAATGTGACATTATTTTCAACGCTAATTATCCGTTCCGCGATATTCATCCCATTCATCATAAAAACTAGCGGCTAGCGCCATTGGAAGGGTCAGGTTCTGCATGATATGCCTGTTATTTCTGTGCGACAAAATCTTGCGCAGCAATATGACAGAGAAGAATGGGTGTGGCCGCAGCCGCATGATCCGTCTCTCGAAGAAGACAGAGAGGGTTGGCCGGTCGCCCGTTGGTAATCTTCTCGCGGCCCGGTACCGATCCGCGACCCATAGATTGAGAAACACTGTGATATGATAGGGCACTGTCGTGGCTCGTGGGTAATGTAGACTGTCATCGGTCTTGTGATATTGTCTATTCCCGGGCGACTGTCGCTGCGTCGGATCAGTTTCAGCAAGTACCGGAGCGCAGAAAAAAGTGGCGGAACCCAAAAGACGAAAATACAAAAAATTTAGGGTTAGATATAACCCAACCTTAACCCAGCTGCTGGTTAACTATTGGACCAACACCGCATTGAGTTATACTAACCCAACACACTGGGTACAAGATTAAACCCAGCAGGTTGGGTATGATTCTAACCCAAAACGCTGGGTTATATCAACACAACATTAGTCAGATTGCCACAATAGATTGGGTAAAAAAAACAAATTGCTGGGTTATAACTATATAATTGCTGGGTATTATTCACACAGTATATTGGGTATAGATTCAACCCAAACCACTGGGTTACATCAAGTTCTTGATCTGCATTCCGCTGCGTTCCGGCCCACTTCAAGCACTGCAAATATCATAAGCACCCAATCAATCAATCAATCAATCAATCAATCAATCAATCAAGTTGTTGTTTTTCTCAGGACTCACTGATTGTGCCATGCTGTTGGCTACATATTAACTAAAACACCATCCCTGTTGTGATCATTCTTGCTACTTAATTTGCGTGTTGGTAGGCTTCTATTATGGTATTCGCAAACCCTACAATGAGACACCGATCATTGGTAGGCCCTACTGTGGTTAATGTAATAGTTAGGTATTTTACACTTTAAGCCCATTTTCTGTATGGCCTAGGATGCAAACGAGTGTGTGACACCGAAATCTCAACGATTGATGCCGTTTCTGCAATTTGGCTGCTTTAGAATGTTTTCTGTATTGCTTCAGCATTGGTTGCTACGGGCCAGGACTATCCTGTCCTTAAAACACCCCTAAACGTTCGTTTTTAAAAATGTGCAACTCACCGAGTGGTTACTGGTATTACGATCTTCTATAGCAAGTTTCGCGGCGACATTCAACTTCTGTTGTGTTATATAAGGCACACACGGTTGTGAGGCATCTGAAAAAGTACTTCCGGGATTTCGAAAATCTCTGATAAAAGATGACAGAAGCCATACAGAGAACATTCTAATGCAGCCAAATTGCAGAAACAGGATCAATCGCTGAGATTTCGGTGTCAAACACTCGTTTGCATCCTAGGCAATACAGAAAACGGGTTTAAAGTGTAAACTATTCCTTTATGGCAGGTGGCTTGTCAATTAAACGTTGTAGGTTCCCGTATGCAGTAAACATACTTTTGTTTCTGATTACGTGGAAATAACCCTATAGTGCCGTGGAACTACACTGCTCAAAAACATAAAGGGATCACTGTTTCATAGGAGTATAGCATGAACTCTGTCACACTTGTGGGATATTGATCTGGCCAGTTATGTAACAGAGGTGGTTGAACCTCTGTAGGCTCCAGATACTGGATTATGCTGCCAGTAGTAACACTGACTCTATCCAAATGCAAAACTAGTGAAAAATCAGTCAAGAAGGATGAAGATGGAAAAACTACCAGTTGCCACCACCTGTAAAGCCATTCCTGGGGGTCGTCTCACAGTTGGCCCTCTAGTACATCTGTAGTAAATTCCGTTGACTTCAAAGCAGGTCAACCTGATTCACAACCACCTCTGTTACAAAACTGATCAATATCCCACAAGTGTGACTGACTTGATGCTATACTCCAATGAACCAGTGTTCCCTTTATTTTTTTGAGCAGTGTATTATTAAAACTGATGTCGTGTTCCTAATGGTCTCTCGATGTAAAGTAACTATAAACCTTGTTGTGTGTCGTAGGTCTATTCTTACTTAGAAGTGACACGGAGAGATAGGACGTGAACCCTGGTCGCGTGTGTACTGTACAGATGAGCTACAGTTGAGCCATGAGATATGTAATAGAGTTTCATTATTTTATTTCACAAGTTTGACAACAAATCATAGCCTACTTTCTCTTTATTGCCATATAGGTACCCATTTAGAATAAAGAATAACGTTTGCAAACCCTTTTTGTTTGTTGGATGAATTGACCCATAAACAACCACACGGACAAGTGGTGCTTCGGACGTAGGTCTAATTATGTTTTTAAATTAAAGTTGGACTCGGGTACATTCATAAATACGTTTCATTCGCAAAATAAGGTTGAAAAGTAGCATAATTAACCTCAAGCTACAGTCAAGTTAGCAATCGCTCAGTTACTTTTTGTCTCTGCATTTTCGATTTCGATCTTGTTGCCGGACTGCCCCCTCATTTAGACATTAGACATTTCATTTTTCATTTCTTCCCGAAAAGTGGGGTAGCCACTGGCCTCGTGACCTCATGAGCTAAACCATTAATGAAAGCAAAGGAAATCTAAACAAAACAGCCAGATGCTGTTTTAGGCAATAACAAAGACACCTTCATAAAAAAATATGCAATATATCGGATAGCTATATTAAAAGCAGAAAAGATTTTAAGCTTGCTTCGGGATTTAATTCACTTTTGGATTGTTTGATTACAGTTCTAAATGCCGACGTTCCTAACCCTGCTCACAAGTGCCACGTGGAGGTTGTTTGGGTCACTGCAGCTTCACGGGGGGAAAAATAAATAAAAAACGTGTGAATCACACGTGAAACCGGCCAACTGAAAGTGGTACCCACTGTATATTGCAATATGGATTTTAGGCCATATCGCCCATGCCTAACACACACACACACACAGCAGTGAACTTCTCCCAATGAAGCCTCTCACATTCATCAGGCTTTCCCCCCCCAACAAACAGATCTGTTGTTGTGTGTTCAGACTCACGCCAGTTTCTTCAGTTTGCAGTGGGGATTCTTGAGGAGCTCTGAGAGATGCTGAACTCCTGCATCATGAAGCTCATTGTCACTCAGGTGCAGCTCCTTCAAACTGCAGGAGTTTGATCTGGCAGCTGACGCTATAACAGCACAGCTCTTCTCTGTGAGGGAACAACCATCCAGCCTGGAGAAACATAACACATGATGACATATCTGATTATTACACTCACATACTGTACCTCCAACTATACAGCACACACACATACACACACACACACACACACACACACACACACACACACACACACACACACACACACACACACACACACACTCACACACTCACACACTACTTCATACGGTGTCTCAATGACCACAGGGTATCACTAATGACTGATGTACAGTTATGAACGCAGGGTGCCTAAAAAACAAACCCCTCCTTCGCACACACACACACACACACACACACACACACACACACACACACACACATACACACACACACACACACACACACACACACACACACACAGTAGTGAACTACTCCCTATGAACGCCCTTCATACACACTCATCAGTGGGTTCTTTTCGACAATCTATTGTTGTGTGTTCAGACTCACTCTAGTTTCTCCAGTTTGCATTGGGGATTCTTGAGGAGCTCTGAGAGATGCTGAACTCCTGCATCATGAAGATCATTGGTACTCAGGTTCAGCTCCTTCAAACAGCAGGAGTTTGATCTGGCAGCTGACACTATCACAGCACAGCTCTTCTCTGTGAGGGAACAATACTGCAGCCTGGAGAAACATAACGCAAGATGACATATCTGATTATGACACTCATTTACTGTATATCTAACCATACTACCAGTAGCGTAAGGTAATGGCGGGCCCCGGTGCAAGAATACCAATCGGGCCTCTTCCTAATCTCTTCGGCCCAAGATGTATTAGTTCTGATACATGCAATACACATTAAGGGTGACTTTAACTCTCTATGTAAAGGACCTGAGTCACCGAAGTAGTTTAGTAGTTACAGATTACAATTTCAAACTAGAAATGCAATTCCAAGGAATTAACAGTGCATGAAAATGCTAAAAATGAAATATAATATAGATTATAATATTATATAAAATATAATTTGTAGTTAACACAAATAATACAAAAAGAGAGAGAGAGAGAGATGGGGTAAAACAGAGCGAATGAGGATTTACATGTAGCGTAATTTACAGTATGTTGTTATAAGTTATGTAGTTTTAGAGTTGCTTGCTATGGAGGTTACTAAGTAGCAATTGAATTAGACACAGATATCAATGGATGTTGATAGCTAGTTTAATGGACGTTGATAGACAAACATTTTAATGTATGTTGATAGACAGATAGACAGTTTAATAAATGGTTTGAAGTAAATGGATGAAGAGAAAGTTGAATGGAAGGTTAGACAGATGGAAAAAGGTAATAAAGGCTGGTTACTATGGTGGTTCCTAGGTTGACATAGTGGTTGTTGCTAGGTTGTTGCTAGGGTAATTGAGATGGTGGTTGCTAGGCTGACATGGTTTAATAAATGTTGATAGGCAGATAGTTTAATAGACATAGTTTAAGGGATATGTAGCGGTAGACAGTTTGATGGATGTTGATAAGACAGATACAGCGCCCTCCAAAAGTATTGGAACACATGATTAACGTTAAATATAAAATCATCTTTTGGAAATTGATCTTAATGCCTTAAATGAAACAATGAGGAAATGTTCAACCTTTAAGGAAATCAATTTTCTTTGTGAATGAATAATGTATTGTAAATAAATAAATGTTTTCCTTAAAGGTATACTATGCAGGATTGGCGATTTCATCGCCGGTTTCGCTTTCACTTTTCATTTTCGCTCGTTTTATGCTTGCATATTTCTCTTCCGAGCTTCCCCTACAGCTTTAGCGTGTATATTTGACAAAACTCCTCAATCGGTCAGTCTGCCGTGCCTTTTTATGAGACTTTACATGACACTTCCTGGAGTAGAGCATGGGTGCGTGCCCGGTGTCTCCTGAAGTTGCAAGTGTGGTTTTACCGCTACAGACCACTAGAGCGGCCAAAAAAACCACCGTTCGACCGGTAATGACTCATTTAATCATATATAACAGTATGGAACGAATTGATTAACTGAAAAACGTTGCATAGTATACCTTTAAAATACAGGTAAAAGGTGAATTTTATGCATCATATGTAACAGGGGTGTCCAAACGTTTTGCCCCGAGGGCCACATTGGGTCTTGAAAATTAATAATTATTATTAATTATTATTATATATATATATAGGCTATATGAATATATTATTCAAATGATAATAATGACAAAGTCATTTTGTTCAATACGGTTATTATGATGCTGTTTAATTCATTTATAAATGGAGTCACTTTAAGACTCTTGCCGGCTACACTCAGTAGCTCTCACAGTTTATAAATGCTCACAGTGCAACTACTCTTCACGTTCTTCTTATAAAAAAATTAGATATCAGTTATCAACAATGACAAGCCACCTGGCGCTCTCTCTCTCTCTCGCTCACGCATTCCCAATTAATAACGTTATGGGTCTATATTTCTAGGCTAGAAACGGGCCCCATGTTTCTCAGAACTCGAACTCCAGGCTCTAATCAATTAGAAAAAGGTTTTAAAAGTAACACCAAAGCCTCTGCCATCCAGAGAAACCCTGGCAGTGGATGGCTGACTGCGTGAATGCATAACATAATGCAAAAGATTTGCTGCAATAGAGATTTCAAAGAGTATCATCTCTGGAACATGCTGTTTTGATATTGACATTGTAAACGTTCTCTAAGAAGAGTATGCAGTTTGCAGTAGCCTAATGTTAACCACAACTTCGTTGCTGGAAAGAAATAGCAAACAGCCCATGATAACCTAATGATAAGTGTGGCGGGCCATATCTATGATTTAAACGCATGCTCGGCGTTGCAACACGGTCTCACACCCAACTCGTCGAACGAGGACGCATGGTCAAGCCCCCTGGCGTCAATATCGGAAGCCGAAGGTGCCCCTGCGCGTAGGCTACATATCATATGTGACCATTCACAGCGAAATCAGTCGCTTTGCGCACATCGTTATTTTGAGAAAATCAACAATAACAAACTTCCGGGTTAAAATGTTGAATTTCACGTTTTCGCATAATTCGGCTGTATACAGTCTACAGTTTCATATCGTGAACGCATTTCACTGAAAAACCTACGTTTTGACTGTTAAACCCGGCGAAGATTCAACACATTTGCTGTCATTCCCGTTGTGCACGCGCCGCTTAAACAGGTGATTTCTCCTCTTCTGGCATATCGTGACAGGAGAACCATGTCAACTTTGGATGCGGTTATCTTAGCGATAGTTTGTGTAATACCCTCGATATACATATCGTTGGAAAGCTTAGTTTATGGCCGTTCACGTGAGCACAATAACTTAATTTACTAAATTTTACCGAAACGACTGGTTCCGCTTTACAGGGTCACATATATGCAACGGGCTGCCATAGACATCGGCGGCCACATTAAAATGTGTGGCGGGCAGCAGTTGGCCGTATTTGGACAACCTAGAAAAACCGGGACATTCAGTGTCCTGGAAGAATATTTTTCAGGTGAAACCGGGACAGGTGGCAACACTACTTCTATTCATTTAAGTGAATTTGGGGAGACATGTTGGACATTTTTTTGGACATTTTTTTGGCGCGCAGCCGAATATGATCACGGACCTGGAACAAAGATGAAGCCTAACCTAATCTGGTTTCATTAACATTGTAGCCAGGATTTTATGCCGCATTTTATAAGCTACTGCGGCTACTTTCTAAAACAATTTTCATTTCAATTAAAAATCATATGAAAGATGTTCTCAGTTTTGCAAATTTTGTATGTTTGCGATGTCTGCTGAAAAGAGCTATATTTTTTCAATATTTTAAGCTAACTTCTGTGAATTTGTGGTTCAACATTCACACACACATTTTCTCACACAACTACACGCACGCAGGCAAATTCGAACATTCTAAAACGTGCATATGCGATCAAACATGATTGCGCATTCTTCCGCAAGTTGCCTAAACAGCCAGCCTACTGCCCTGCCTCACAAATCAAACAACTAATACAGTAGGCCTAGCCTACTAAAAGATACGGGGGGAAGAGAGAGGGGGGGAAGGAAGTTGCCTCATAGGTGATGTGTGTAAGTGAACTGGTTAGACGAGTGTATGGGGGAGGGGGAATGATCGCACAAGACAACTATGCTAATTGCTTTTCATGAAGCTGTTAAAACGGGCGATTTTTTGCATTTGCTGCTACAGCTGGACTCTCCAAACTACCGCGTTCTCCACAAGTGAAACACGTGACTAAACGGCGCTCTGTCATTGGCTGAGGGTGAAGCCCTGAGCTTTGTGAGAAGAGAACTGGGAAGGAAGAGCAGCGCTTGGGAGAGTTTTAAAAGTTTAAAACTCACAGAAGAAATTAACGTTTGTGATGCATGAATTAAATGACTCATTAAATTAAATGTGAATCGGAATCAATGAAAAATTAAATCGCACACAGGGGTGAATCGAGATCGCGATTTTATAACGATTTATCGTGCAGGCCTACACTGAAGGTACCAAATGAAAGGGTAGACTCTCTTCTTTCACCAGGAAAAAACGGTTTGTTTCTATCGTTTCCCGTTCTTTAGTAATCGTCAGTAGAACATGGGTTAGTTTTGCTAAAAACACCTGTTTTTGACCAAAAAATGGAGAAAACAATCTTTTTGTGAAAATCAACTTTTTAACGTTAGCGTTTCAGTAGTATGTCAACCACGATTGCACTGTTATCTCGTCAGTCTCGTTAAGGTTGCTAGGGACTCTGATGGTTGCTTTAGACTCTGAACAGGACTTCGCAAGCTAGCACTAGCAAAGTTGTTGTTAGTCTATATCAGGGGTGTCAAACTCATTTTCACCGAGGGCCACATCAGCCCAATGGTTGCCCTCAAAGGGCCAGATGTAACTTCTAAGATTTGTAGCACCAGCCACAAAATCTTTAGCATCGGTAAAACTTCTAAAATTGAGAAAAGCAAAAGGTATCAGCATGACATGTTCTTTTTTATTATTGTTATGTTTTGTAAAAACAAAACACCACTGTCAGTTCCATACAGTTTGACTTTTCAATGAGGGTCACTGGTCAGTCAGGAAGAGATCATGCCATGGATTCTTTTTTTTCCCTTCATATTTCTGAGTTTTTAGATTCGAGTATACAACTTTACTGTCATTGCACGAGTGAAATACCAGTAACGAAATGCAGTTTTAGATCTAGCAAGTGATGCAAACGAGTAGGCTAACTGTCATGTCAAAAAGTGCATCCATATGAAATGCGTCACTAGCCTACACCGTTCTATACACATACAGTAGAAGCGAACGGTCCCCGTGGACTTTTTCTTTGAAGTTTTAAAGTTGAAAGGTGCTGTGTGGATTCTATGTTGTTCGTTTTAAACTGAAATGAAAATGCAAAGCAACAGGGCGATTACTACAAACTTCTAGCATACCTCTGCTTGCCTGATATGAATGCACCTCCTCTCGGTCAGAATAGGCTTATTTTCGCTTTTGGCCAAACAATCACTTGCTCGATTAGCAAGGATTTGGAGCTGGATTTTTTGGATAATAGGACTACATACGATTATACATGCCTTTTAAATGTAGACGTAAACGTATCACGTAGTTTACAACTTACATCGATTCCCCTCTCAAAGAAGCACACGCACTTCAAACAATTCGCAGGCAGGCTAAACCGAGCGCGTAATTTAGGCGCTCCATTCGCTAAAGTAGTTTAGAATACTGGTCTATTTTGTTTTCACACACGTTGCTATCACATCTGATGTAGCCAGTTGCACTGATCATAGAGGAAGGTGGTTGATGTTGCCTCCCTGTCAGTCTCACATGCGTGCATTGTATTGCAGTGTATTGCCTATACGCAAAAACTGTATCGGACCTTTTAAGCTCTCGCGGGCCACATACTGTATCAGACCCTTAAAGCTCTCGCGGGCCATATGAAATGACGTGGCGGGCCGCATCTGGCCCGCGGGCCTTGAGTTTGACACCTGTGGTCTATATACAGGGACTAAAGCAAAAAAAAATCCTGAGCCTGAATTTTTTTAGACTCTTGCATGCGACTCTATACGACAATATGTTGGTCGATCGATTGGAAACCGGTTTACTTTTTGGAGTGTTTGCACACGACACAGGCCTTGTTTGTGATGTTGGACCCCAAGAAAGGCCAATAGGGGGCAATAGTAGTTCAACACACTACAATATGCTACATGTAGCATTTAGGATTTCTTTTAATATCAAGTTTTGCTGCTAATCTTTGTCTTTGACAGGTTACAAATTGACCTACAATCATAAGGTGTCATGTTGTCAGTATGCGAAATTGGAAGGCAGGCATTTGAAGAATAAGATTTAGTTGCAACCATTTAAGTTAAGGTATTCAAAAAAAGACAATGATTCTCTTTCTAATGAGTAATAACAGTTTCCACAGATTAGAAGGCAATGTGTGGTGGTCGCCTCATGTCTGACTTTTTATCACTTTACTTTCATATACCGTAATGTGAATTTATTTATTTAATGTTTTTTTAACAAGATGTAAAGCGCACACACACGCACGCACGCACGCACGCACGCACGCACGCACACACACACACACACACACGTAATTATTTACATTCTAGGCCTACTGACATTTCTGATATTCATAACAGCAAACGTTATGCAGCTTATAGCCTGCTATTCATATTACAACTCCACCTCTTAAATTCAGCTGTTTGATTGAAGCCTCAAAATATTGTAAACAAAGTAGCATAGTTGGCTAGTTTATCATAGCCTACTCTAGCTGGTTGGACTGTTCAGTGTTCCCACGTGTGTTTAAGTTTCAAGGTAAGCTCATACTTTTTCTCCTTGGGACAGGCCCTTTAAATCTTGGAGTTGAAAAACATTGGTATTGAGATGGTCAGTCAACTTGAATGCAGAGTTTTAATCAGATGTGTGCAGCATAGCCTACTAATGATGCTAACCGTATTTAGTCGTCTTCTGTGCGTCATTGCGTTCACGATTGTGAATGTTTTGTTTGGATTAAATGTGCATGTCGAGGGGTGGGTGTCCATTGAGTGCGCAGGAGAGCGGGCCAAGGAGAATTCGTTTACTTCTATACGGTTTGGTAAAGTTGCACGCATAGTCTACAAAATTTGCCTAAGAACTTATGCTTCCACCCGCAGCGTCAGGTGCATTAGTGCGACCGCGCTTCCAAGGATGATATCGTTATGGAGACAGACTCGGTGTGCACGAAGGGGAGTCTGTGTCTGTGTCTGAGTGTCTGTGTGTGTGTGTGTGTGTGCGTGTGTACTAATGGGTGCATGACGCGTGAGTGACAGAGAGGGAGAGCAGGGAAAGGAAATTCAGCTTAACGAATGCTGCGTGTTTTTCAATAGCGTTAACAAATAAACAACATTTTAAAAAATGAACGCAGTCAATGGCCGCACGCCGGAATTCCGGCACGGTGCCGGAAAACTTTAATCCCTGTATATAGCAATATCCAATGTAAATGGATCATACCGTTCACATGTTTTCCATCCTTGATGTAAGAAGTAAGCATATTTATTCCCTGCATCGCATGCAAACTAGATCCACTGTGGTCGATCTTCAGTGTGTTAGCTTGTTGTATCTCTACATGTGCACTCTGCAGGCAGATACTAATCATCCAAATGGCACTGCTGCCATCTAGTGGTTCGGATTGCTAGTACAGTCTGTTTACAAGCCTGAAACACAGGCTCACACATGAGCCCTCCCCATTGAAAAATGCAATGGCAGTCAACGTATGTGTCTAAATTGACATTTAAAGACGTCAATGGCAGTTAATGAGTTAAATGGGATGTCAAAAATGACAAACATAAACACCAAAAATAGAATTTCAAGCAACTGTCCTAACTTTGGGTGTCTAGAAAGGCGCTATATAAATAAAATGTCTTATTATTATTATGGTTATTATTATTACTATTAATAAACAGAAGATATACAACTATGAATGTACATAGGCATACTAAGTGAGCCCAAATAAATGCATAAGAAAGGTTTGCCCGCATATGAATGATTTGGCCAAAACTAATTTAAATTTGACGAGTTTCATCACTTGCCAATGTCCTTTGTTAGTTGAATTTCAGCTGAAAATAATTTCTACACACGTAGGCCTATGCCTAATAGAACAACGTCACAACATTTTCAAAACAAACTTGCATTTTACCACTGTAAATCGGCTCCATAGACTATGCCATGTAAATGAAAAATAGTTATTAAAATAAGTCACATATATAATACATATTGCACATATATAAACTATATAACTATATATTATTCTCATGCCCGACTGACAGGAGCCCTTGCGACATCTGCTGTGAGAAAAGAGAACAGCAGCCTGAAAAAACATGGCCAAACGTGAGACTGGCAGTGTTGTCACATAAGCAAGAGCACAATAGCTCTAAACTAGCTTGTACCGGTGTGCTTTTGATCATGTAAAAATACTGGGTGATAAAACACGCGTATTTAGGAAAAGTCGTGAACGTAGGGTCCTGGAATTTAATCGATTTTTTTTTTAATCACTGTGGTCAAAAGACCGCAGCCCGGCAGTTCTAGGTATTTTTAGGTCAAACCAACATGGCGCTTCAAGTAATACGTCTCAGCGGACAAATGACCGGTGCTTGGCGCTTCTGGGGCCCGATTATGCAGACGGCGCAATGAGCTTAGAGCGACTTGGGCAACCTATCATTACTATTCTCTGCGAGCGCATCCTTCATTTTTCCAGTGCAAATGTACGTTCTCTAGATAGGAGATGATATCGCGCCCTAACGGCCGTGTCAGTGAAGAGAAGAGGTGTGGTCCGGCGCAAAGCTCGCCAGTCGCTAATATATGGATGCAGAAAGTAAGTGCGCCACTGACCAGGAAAACGTTAGTCGAGACATTAGATTAGATTAGATAGTACTTTATTGTCTGTTACACAAGGGTTACAGAAAATTTTCTTTGACAAGGCTCCAATCACAAATAAACATTCACACAGACATATAAGGACAAGACATGGGGTGTTGAGGTATCAGCTGTGGTAATCATTTTGTGTTGTTCAGTATGGTTATTGCAGAAGGGATGAAGGATTTCTTGTAATTCTTCCGGGCCAGTGGTACATTGAAACGCCTGCCTGATGGTAGTAGCTGGAAGGAGTGATGGAGGGGGTGAGAGTGGTCCGCTGTGATCAGTTTGGCTTTCCTGATCACTGAGCGACTGTACAGCTCAGATAGGGGGGTGTGGGGGGAACCAGTTATTTTGGCAGCATGGTTTACTATCCGGGAGAGTCTTGTTTTGTGCTTGATGGTGACTTGGTTGTACCAGGAAGATATGTTGAAAGTGAGAACTGATTCAATGAGGGAGCGGTAGACCAAGGTTAGTACGTCCTTGCTGACCTGAAATGTCCTGAGTTTCCTGAGCAGATGAAGACGTTGTTGTGCTTTCTTGAATATTGTATTGGTGTGTTGTGAAAAGGACAGGGAAGTGTCTATTTCTGTGCCCAGGTACTTGAATACCTGCACTTGCTCCACTAGCTGACCCTGGATGTTAAGTGGCTGGAACAGAGGTGATGCCTTGTCTCTGCCCCCACAGCATAGCTCCTTTGTTTTTGCAATGTTGAGCTCTAAGGAGAGCTCAACAAAAGTTTCAGACAGGTTGTCCACTGCCTGCTGGTATCGGGCTAGGGCATCAGTGTGGGACATGTGTGCAACCAAGGCAATGTCTGCATATTTAAAAAGTGCCATACCTTCACTGTTACACTGAATGCTGTTAGTGTACACTGAGAAGAGGATTGGGGATAAAACACAGCCTTGGGGGAGTCCAGAGTTTAAAATGAGCTTTGTTGATTTAGCCCCATTAAAAGACACCTGTTGTGGTCTGTCCAGCAGAAAGTGCTTTATCCAGAGGGTGAGTGTTGGGTGAACCTGAAGATCTGATAGGTGATGTAAAAGTTTGTTGATGCTCACTGTGTTAAAAGCTGAGGAAAAGTCCATGAATAAAATCCTGGTGTGTGGGTGTGCTGAGTCCAGGTTTTTGGTGACAGTGTCTAAAAGTGTGAGGCTTGCATCCTCCACACCACGTCTTGCCCTGTAGGCAAACTGGTATGGGTCTAGCTTGTCTGCCACCATGCCTGATAGGAGGTTACAGACCACCTTCTCCATGCATTTGCACAGCACAGATGTTAGTGCCACTGGTCTGTAGTCCTTCAGGGCCTTAGCAGGTGGGTCATTCCACGCCAAATCAATCAGAGCCCACGCACTTGCGTCTCAAAAAAATCTGAAAAAAATACCATGTGTGCCTATGTTACCCAGGAGACACTCTGTAAAATGTTTTTGTGCTAAGATCAATACTTTTCAAGTAACAGCCAGTTTTACAGAGGGAGGGGGGTGTCAAATTTGGTGCATTTTGCCCTTGTTCAGGGTGGGAAATGAAAAAGAAAGATTTGCATAAGACAAGTCAAATTGGTGTTTTTAAAAAGAAGAGGTAATGCAGATTATAGAAAAAAATATAAAAAAAATCTTTGTATATTCCCACAAGGTGTTAGGGTGCTCTGAATATGAGATCCAAATTTATTTTTCAAACTTGTGAGGTCTGCTGTTCAGTCCCTGATGGATTTTCTTTTCTCTTCATTGCTTTTTCGGAGAGTGTTTCTACTTATCTCAATAAGAAAAAAAACCCAAGAGTCTATGTTGAGTAAAAATGTGTCTTCTGAAGGCCTAAACAGAACACAGCCAAAAACTCCAATAAAATGTTGATCAACTTTGAGGGACTGCTATGACCATGCAGGATCATCCAGACTACTCGTAATGATTTTACTGCATACTATTCCTATTTATGCACCAGCCTGCAAAATTTGAGCCTCCTACGGATTCTAGTTTTTGAGCAATGAGCTTGTGAACTTTGACAAAAAAAAGAGGCAGAACAAATTTGACACCCCCCTCCCCCTGTAAAACTGGCTGTTACTTGAAAAGTATTGATCTTACCACAAAAACATTTTACAGAGTGTCTCCTGGGTAACATAGGCACACATGGTATTTTTTTCAGATTTTTTTGAGACGCAAGTGCGTGGGCTCTGGTTGATTTTGCGTGGAATGACCCAGGTGCCTTTTTGGGGATGGGAATGATGGTGGTTTCCCTCCACTGGTCAGGGACACAGCCAGAGTCCAGTAGGTGTTGGAACAGCCTGGTGAGAACGCCACTTAGCTGAGTGGAGCATTCCTTTAGCGCCCTCCCTCTAAGCCTGTCAGGGCCAGAGGCCTTGTGTGGATTAATTCTGCGCAGTGTGGAGGTCACCAGCTGTTCATCAATGCGGAGGGATTGGAGACTGGAGCTGGTGGCTAGGGGGGCCCAGGTGGATGCTGTGCTGTCCCCATTGAAGCGGGTGAAGAAGATGTTTAATTCCTCTGCCAGAGTTGGATCAGGGCAGGCAGTCTCTGCAGGTTTGGGTGTTCTGCCCATCATGATGTTCAAGCCTTGCCATGCTTCCCTCGCATTCCCAGAAATTAATTTCTGCTCCACCTTGTTCTTATAGTCAATTTTAGCCAGCTTGGCCTTCCTCCTAAACTCCTTCTCCAGTTCCCTCACCCTGGGTTTATCTCCATCCAGGAAGGCCTTCTTCTTCTGGACCAGGCAGATTTTCATGTCCTTGTTAACCCATTTTTTATTGTTTGGGAAGATGCTTATTTGTTTGATGGGTGTTACAGTATCCTCACAAAATAGAATGTAGGAGGTAAGTAGGTCTGTTAAAAAGTTAAAATCATTGTCACTGTCGTTAAAAAACAAATCCCAGTCTGTTGATTCAAAACAGCCCCTTAGGGATTCAGCTGCCTCCTTATTCCAGACTCTAATGTGTTGTGTTATGGGTTCCCCCGTTTTCAAACGTGACCTGTAACTTGGCAGTAACAAAATAACATTGTGATCTGAACGGCCTAGGGGTGGGCGTGCTTTTGAAATATAGGCGTCTGGGATGTTACTGAAGCATAAATCTAGTATATTCTGCATTCTGGTGGGGATCGTAACATGTTGCTCTAAGTTTGGCAGGTAGGAGGTGATATCGCACCTGTTAAAGTCACCCAGAATAAACACTGGCTGGTCTCCAGTCTGATTGACAGCTCTGTTATAGCTCTCAGCTATGTGTTCAGCGGCTAGATTAAAGTCAGGCCCTGGAACATATACTAAGATGACAGTGATCTGGGAGAATTCCCGGGGTAGATAGTGTGGTCTAAAAGACACAGTCATTGTCTCGTAGTGTTTGCAGGACACAGTCTCCCTCAACGTAGTGTTTGTTGCCCACTTGTCATTGACAGCCATGCAGAGCCCGCCCCCAATTGACTTCCGTGTTTTTATCGCGTCTCTGTCAAAGCGAATGATAGTAAAACCATCTAGCTCGAAGTTTGTATCCTCAGTAAGCCATGTCTCGGTAAAGCAAAAGAGACTGGTTTGCCGATAATCCAGGTCGTATCTGATGAGTGTGGAAAGTTCCTCGGCCTTGTTCCGTTCGAGAGGGTTATGGCAGGTAAGGGTAGCCGACTGCCTCTCCTCCTTAATCTGTTCCGTATCCCACCTCTCGAGCCTCTTTTCCTTCGTATCCGCTTTCTCTTGTGCCCCCGAAGTATTTCGAGTGGAATGCAGCTTGTATGGAGGGATCCATCGGTTCCCGGCTGGTGTCTCAGCTCCATTAGGTAGTTCCGTGAGTAGGTGCGCCTACCTGGAGCTGCGGTGAGAGGCTGCACTGGTTGTACGCGAAGTCCATTTACAAGCTTTAGATTAGCGACCATTAGCCATAAATAGGCTAGGTAGAGAGCGTTTTCACTCAACATCTCGACAAACAAAACGTAAAGAGATGACATAAAGTAGAACGGTAAAAACTTCACGGTAAAACACGCAAACGCTGAGCCATGTCAGGAGTCGCTCACACAGAGTAGCGCCCCCCCCCCAGATAGCCATTACGTAGCCTGCAGCATACGCACAGCTGAAAGGCTATTTTATGAGCGCATGAGGGTTGGGGATATGGAAGAGTGCACAGTGCGCGCACACACCCTACTTCTTTCATCAGCAGGAGCGCGCAGCCCGAATATAATTAAATAATATTTGTCCGTTTCTCGGTTTTAGGTTCCTGTATTGGTCAGCAAAAAGTAGCCTTCATAGCATAACATCCACATGCAACAATACAACAACAGCGTCTAACAGTGATCTGCTCATTTAGACAACATTACACAGCCCTATGGCTAAGTTACTTTTAGTTTTGTTCTAGCGTACCTTTAACGTCTGGCATTAACCCTCTAAGCGCCACAGGCGGATATAGTTGATAAGATACGGTACTGAATAAAACGGCCGATTTAGTCAAATAGGGTGTCAAACTTCGTTCAAACTCCCTGCCACTAGTTGGCAGACATGTCATACTACGTCCCTGACTCAGAATTACGTCATGCTTCTATACAAAATATTCGAGCAAGGGCGCTTTAAATCAGTGCAAAATATCAGCTGAGCTAGTTTGCTGTGAGCCATTGTACCGGAGCGGTATTGCTAACGTAAACGACTATTAGCATTAGATAATCGTCTAAACACATCAAAAAAGTTTACCAGGAATGAAGTACTGGGTCATCTGTTTGCTGACAGTGATTCTGAAGGGGAATATCATGAATATCAATGCCATGCTTCATGCGTCTCTGCCTAGCAGTAACGCAGCTGGACAAGTTGATAGTTTAGTCACACCAAACACAAACGTGGATCCTTTGCCCAATGTCAGTGTTATGAAAAGTGTTTCACGGGGTTTAGGTGTTCATCGGGAAATTAGAAGACCCTCATAAGACGTGTTAGTTGTGTAGAGAATGAAAATAGCGTCGGGGGACTGCCTTTTATTTATCGCGCTAGCCATGATTGCTCCGTCCTCCGTGTGCCTCTCCATAATTGCAATAACGGTAACGTGATAGAGCCTAGCATTAGATAATCGCCTAAACCCATCAAAACGGTAACGTGATAGAGCCTTTTGTCTAATACTAATGGGTATGTTGGTATGGAGGTCTATAAGTGTCCATGGGAGAGCTGTGGGGCAACGTAGAAGCAGTGTGGCGAGTTGCAAATAGAATGAGAATGGACAGAGCATGCTGATTCACTCCACTCAGGAGGCACGGGTGGCAGACCTATAGGCTGCCGTCAGACAAAATAGGCTACAGGTGCAGGCAGTGTGAGGTGGGTTTTTGTATCATGCTCTGCAATGAGAGGTACCACACCATGACACACTACAAGAACTGTCACCTGGATGATTAGGGATTCATTATCTCCACAGCAAAAAAAAATGCTTTTTGATTTGCATTCCCGTTATCATCATTCCCATCATCTTGCCATTTATTCGTAATTATTCACATTGTTGATTTACTATTTCACTGACCATTAGTATGGTACAATGTGTGTTTTTTTAGTGTGTACATGTCCTTTTGATGTGTATGTCAGCTAACCCCCCCCCCCCCCCCCCTTAAAACACACACACACAAAATGGCAGATCTAAAGGCCACAGTCAGACAAAATACAGGTGTAGGCAGTGTGGGGTGGGTCTTTGTGTTGTGCCCTGCAATGAGAGGTACCACACCATGAAATACTACAAGAAGTGTCAACTGGATGAATAGGAATTCATTATCTCAACAGCAGAAGGCCTGCTACATAAATTCGCAGCATCGTCATCATTCATCATGTTGCTATTATAGCCTAATGATTTACACTGTTGATTTACTATTTCCCTGACCATTTAGTATTGTACAATGAATGTTTTTTGTGTGTGTGAATGTCCTTGTGATGTGTATTATCTGTCAGGAAAAAAAAAAAAAAATTCAACCAATAAAACAAAAAAATTCAAGAAAATTCTAAAATCCGGATGGCCGCCACCATTTGACGTCATTATGACGTCAAAATATGCAAATTAGCTGGATAATTGTAATCCCCACATAAACTTTGGGCCATCCGTAGTATTTCTCTAATTTACAGAAAGTCTCTATCTCTTATCACTTTTAAGTTAAAGCCTTTTGAAATTGAGATGTCAAAATCGAACGTTTTTGGAAAAAACCTCTGGCGCCTAATTAAACAGCTGTAGCGTTCTGACAATTGTCTACCTTCTTATTGCTCATATGGAATAACTCCTCTAACTGCCTCCATCCTCCATCCTTTCTGTTTTGTATGTTTAAAAGAACTTGCGATATCCATGATGAGTAGGCTATTGAGTTAGTGAATTAACTTCACATTTTGTGCTGATAGAAAGAAATGAAAGAAAACAACAAGTAGCCTAGATGCGCGCCTGCGTGCATAATCTCTCCTGTTCAAACTAAATGTGTGAGCGTGCATATAGCGCTGCATTAAATTAATTTTGATAACGTGTTGACTGACTTCTTCTGAAAATAGAAAATTGTAAATAGCCTGATGGAAGGCAGCTAATGGGATGCTGTGCATATTGGGAGGGTACGGTATGCCAATTTGGTGTGAATACACACAGACACACAAGGGAAATTTAATAATGATAATGATCAATAGTGAGAACTGGCTTCTGGCTATTGCTGCAGCTGCTGCGTTCATTCTGAAATCATCCATTTAAGTCATAAGCCCCGAGAGACCCTAGGCTAGTGCCTAAACCCGCCCCCCCCTTAGCTTGCTTTTCTAAGATGGTAACTATAAGTCGATTTGATTTCATGAAACAAAGGCACAGCAACGACAAATGTAACGGTGTATTCATAGATAATCATTCTTCCGCCAATAAATATTTCCTCCATATAAATGGTTGCCATGCAACATCGAGACTAGGGTTGGGCATCGATAACCGGTTCCGTCTTGGAACCGGGTTTAACTTATCAATTCCATCGACATCGTACGTCTTTTTTGTTATCGATTCCCTTAACGATTCCCTGAGCCTGCATGACGTCGGACCTTTTCCGGTTTTCCTGAAATGTTGTGTTACTACACGCCCTCTGCGACGACTCATACTACAAGTCAAATCGTGTAAGGGTAGTAATACCAGCAATATGTTAAAACATTTGTCCGTGAAGCATGGGATTAAGCTCCAAGAGTGTCATGTGTTTGACAGACTACGGAGGGGTGCTAACGTTGCCCGGTCCAGGGCTCCAGAGTGCATATGCGCCCAAAATGTTTAAGAGTGTGCCTGAAAATAATTCTAGGTGCACCTGACGCTGCTCGGGTGAAAGCATACGTTTCCTTCACAAGTTTTAATTGTAGACTATGCGTGCAACTTTGCCATAACTGTATATAAGTAACCCCCTTGGCCCGCTCTCTCTCTCTCTCCCTCTCCCTCTCTCGTGCGCGACACCCGCCCCTCGACATGCACATTCACAATAATGAAAGCAATGACGCATAGAAGACAACTAGCGACATTATAATTAATTTCGGTTAGCATAGCGTAGGCTACTGCACAAATTTGATTCAAACTCTTGCATTCAAGTTGACTGATCATCTCAATGTTTTCCAACTCTAAGACTCAAAAGGGCCTGTCCCAAGGAGACAAAGTATTAGCCTACCTTGCAACTTAAACACACGTGGGGAAACTGAACAGTCCAACCAGTAGACTATAATAAGCTAGCCAACTATGCTACTTTGTTTACTATTTGAGGCTTCAAGCCGACAGCTGAATTAAAGAGGCAGAGTTGTAATATGAATAGTCATGAATGTCATGAATATCAGAAATGTCAGTAGTAGGCTATCTATAGTGATCGTTATATATATATATATATATATATATATATATAATATGATATATTTATATATATATAATATAATATAATTCTTTATATATTCTAATTAGAATATATAAAGAATGATATTATATTATATATATACACTGTAGGCTATATATACATCTTTATACTTCTTTATAAAGAATACGTATATTCCTTATTGTGTTTTAAATAAAGACAAGCTTTTTCTACGCCTTATTGTTCAAAAATCATTCACATTATATGAAAGGAGAGCGATAAAAGGTGACCTTTTGGCGTTAAAGGCGATGCAATGAAAAATGTGGGTGCACCTACATTTTTTGGGAATCGATAAGAGAATTGATAAGGAATTGGATTGATAGGCAGAATCGATAATGCCATCGATATTGATAAAAACGTATCAATACCCATCCCTAATCGAGACGCAGCCACTTTGTGCAAGTTGTGGTAGTGCATTAACGAAATGCGGTCAAAGTGTATGTTTGTGTTGGATTTTATAACAGCATCAAACGTGATTCAGCCAATCATCATCAAGGACCGGAACTATCCGTGTTAGAAAATAATATTCACACATCATGTACATCATTTACACAATTTTCCAGCATAAAATTTGGGAAGGCTCAGCCTTTCAGCGCGATTGACTTGCGACAATGCCCATTTGATCCTGAGAATAGAGCCCCTAGTGTTAAAACACACACACATACACAGAGTAGTGTACTACTCCCTATGAAGCCCCTCTATCCACACTCATCAGTGGATTCTCCCCCTACACATAGATCTGTTGTTGTGTGTTCAGACTCACTCTAGTTTTTCCAGTTTGCAGTGGGGATTCTTCAGGAGCTCTGAGAGATGCTGAACTCCTGCATCATGAAGCTCATTGTCACTCAGGTTCAGCTCCTTCAAATTGCAGGACTTTGAACTGGCAGCTGACGCTATCACAGCACAGCTCTTCTCTGTGAGGGAACAACTACTCAGCCTGGAGAAACATAACACATGACCACATATCAGATTATTACACTCACATAATGTACATCTAACTATACAACACACACACACACACACTTGGAATAACACTTGGGAGCACTTTGACTGCTCTGTAATATCCTCACTCCAAAGTGAAACTGAAGGTGCAAGAGTGATGATATTACTGCGCCGAGTCAAAGTGCTTCCAGGCGTTATTCTGCCACACAATATAGTTATCCCTCTTACCCATTTAGAAATGCACCACGTTTTATTTTGTCTCACCATACTTGGTTGTGTGACTGTATTTTAATAGGGAAAACATGGAGGTGTTTGGTCGCTTCTAACTTCATCTCTGTTTGGATCCTAATGAATGAACTGGGCTAGCTAAGTGCTATCAAAGTAGCGCCGCACACCAGAGCCAGTGAGTGCATGCACTGAAACGCGAGAGGTAGGCATCAACTCATCTTAGTTAAAGGTAGGGTAGGAGATCATGGAAAACGATTCCAGCAAAGCTGCATTTTGAAAATACACAGGTCAAAAGTCTCAACCCCTTTATTCAGACTTCCCCCCGAAGCCACGCCGCAGAGTACAGGGCTGTGTCCAGAAGTCAAGCGTGCACGCTGGGCAGTGTGCATTTTCAGGAAGTTACGTCAGAATAGACTGTTCAAAAGTCAAGCGCTCTCACTAGTTGGGTACTTCGTTTGGCGTGATTTCCAAGCGTGCATCGATCATCTTTTTTGCCCTCAGGTATCCCATAATCCATTGCGCAGCGCAAGTCAAGCTCCACACGTCATGCAAATCGTCAACACACCCCCCTCCCCGAGTCAGGTGACGCCAACTAGTTAGTGCAGTCCAAGCTAACTACGACGCTACTGGAAAGAAGGTACTATCCAGCGTGCACGCTCGACTTCTGGACAGAGCCCAGGAACGTGTAATGCTTGTTCACGAGCGGGAGGGAGGAGCAGATTGCAGTTTGATAGATGCATCAGAATCCAATTATCGTTAACAGTCCATTCAATATGAATGGATTGTTTTTTTCCTGGATTGTTCATTCTAGAGGCCACTAAGACTTTTAATTTTTGTGACAAAACTTTTAATGAATTGGTTGCAAGGGGGTGTGATTTCTAAACTTTGATTCTTAGTGCGCCCTGACTTAGAAATAATTATTCTTCATAAAATCACCTGTTCCACAATTATTGGCACCCCTAACAAATCCTAGGAAATAAATGCAATTAAAGTATTTCTGTCATTTCTACAGCAGTTTACAAAGTTGATAAGAGTATGTAGGAAAATCTTAACATCTTGTTTCCCTGGGGTATAAATATGACGTGACACAGTGGCCATTCCTCTTCAACATGGGAAAGACAAAGGAACACACCGTTCAGAGTAAGGCAGATGTGTGTTGACCTTCACAAGTCAGGCAATGGTTACAAGAAAATAGCCACTCGCCTACACCTGCCCATATCTACAGTCAGAGGAATAGTTAAGAGTCATTGCACAAGAAAACCAGGCAAAACCAGCAGGAGGTAGGAAGATGGGGGTCGGCCAAATCGGCTCATACTTTGTATATGTGATAAGTATGTGGAACTATGAACAGCCATATACTTAAAGGAATACGCCACCCAAAAATGAAATTAAGCTAGTCTCGGTCACCCCCAGAGTTAGAACAGTGAAAAAAACCCGGTTAAAATCCGTCCGGGCATTCTCCTGCTTTGGGAGCAGCGATTTTAGCTTTAGCTTAGCACAGTTGCTGTAGATGAAGGGTGTCAGTGAGCACGTCCTCCAAAAAAGTGACCGAGACGTCTAAATTTTTTTCTAAATATATCTTGGGAGCCGTGTGTTCAAAACGAGTACAAATCATATTGCAAAATCGAACGAGACTATTACCTGGGCAGATCTTTACTTGGAACTATATTCAGCCTCATCGCCGACGAAGCACCGCTAGCTAGGCGCAAAGTTCTCACGGATTTTAACCGGGGTTTTTTTCACTGTTCTAACTCTGGGGGTGACCGAGACTAGCTTAATTTCATTTTTGGGTGGCGTATTCCTTTAAAACCCTCGAACTCTTTTTTGTTGTGGAGTTCTGGGGCCCCTCTCAGAGAACCTCAAAAATCCAACAATTCATGGCTGAAAATGACTGAAATTGCCATTTCTACCCTGATTATCCTGATAAAGATATGATCATGAGCTTTATGTTTCCATAGAGCTTAGGTAGAATAGTTTTAAAGACTGGCCCTGGGAACCTTGTTAGGGTGCATGGCATTATGAATGCTTTGAAAAACCAGGACATTTTAAATCAAAATCTGGTGGCCTCTGCCCAAAAGCTGAAGCTGTGTCGTCACTGGGTCTTTCAGCAAGATAATGACCCGAAACATATGGCCATATCTACCCAGAAATGGTTCACTAGACACCGTATCAAGCTCCTACCATGGCCATCTCAGTCCCCAGACCTCAACCCCATTGAAAACCTGTGGGGTGAGCTGAAGAGGAGAGTGCAGAGGAGAGGACCCAGGTCGCTGGATGATTTAGAGGGATTGTGCAACGAGGAATGGTCGAAGATCCCTCTTTCTGTTTTCTCCAATCTTGTGAAACACTATAGGAGAAGATTAGGTGCCGTTTTGTTGGCAAAAGGGGGTTGTACAAAGTATCAAAATCAGGGGTGCCAATAATTGTGGCACACATGATTTGATGTAAAATAATTATTTCTTAATGTGGGATTTTTTTCCTTCTGTATAAATGCACTTGAATTAAAAGTTGGATTTTACTCTTCTTTTTCATTGTGGTCCTATATTATTTAGAAAAAAATCATTTATTAGAAGCTAAAGAACACATCTTAACCAGGGGTGCCAATAATTATGGCGGGCACTGTATTGCTAAAACAAAAATCTTTACTTATTTGTCAATCTACAGCTTATGGCTGTACACAGTTTGATAGGTTTTGATTACACTAAGTTAATGTCCTTAGTAAAGTTGTAATCCTACAGTATGTTGAACTTAGTTGCCCACTTTCCATATCCATATACCCTGCCTATTAACAGCACTGTGTATTCAATTCATATTCATAACATATGAAATACAGATATAGCATCTCACATATTGTGATTAATATTTGTCTATATTATCTATTTATAATTGCAACATTTTGTCACCTCTTTGGATCCTAAGTGTGTCATGGAGGTGTCTTCGTAGGGATGGGCAAATTATTTATTTGACCGTCAAAATGATAGTGATAATAGTGGATAGCTTGATAATGGTTGATTGATGTTGCAAAGCCTGCTTCCAGGTTAAACATCTTTGACATTAGCCTAGCACTCACAACAGCATTGATATTGAATGGTGATTAACTTTTCGGAGTGATTGTTTTCACCCGGGTGTAAATAGTGGAATGGAGGCATTTTCTTATTTGCACCCAACCTGAAATGCGTGCTATCCAACATAGCGGGACCATCTTGGCAGGAGATGGCCAACCTAAAACCTACATCTAACAAGTTAGGATTATTAAAACAATATTTTAGAAGGTAAAGTGGTGCTAAATGTCCATAAACCTTGTTCAGTGAACGGGTAAAGCCGTCCATTTGTAAGCAAAATCAAGAAATACGATCTTTTTGTTTGTTTACCATTACCTAGCAACCATGACAAGTGATTCAAAGTATCGCGGACTCTCAGAGCCTGTTCACACCATTATTAGAATTAGAATGAGTCATTAGAATGCGTCTCGGGCAAATCTGATTGCAAGTGTCTCGTTCTAAAGACTGGTGTGAACAATGACCAAAACGGTTTGGAATCAGATTGTTCTTAACCACATGTGGAGGTGGTTTAAGACGCATGTATCCACATATGTTCTGTAGTGTGAACGCTCAATCCGTCCTTATGCGTCTTCGTCCATGATGATAGACCAATAGATAAACATTCGAAATTCTAAAGTTACATTCTACAGGCAAATCCGAATGCAAGTGATCAGCTGAGACGCATATTAGAATACTGGTGTGAACGAAATGCGTCTTGGCTGATCACTTGCAATCAGATTTGCCCAAGACGCATTTAATGACTAGTGTGAACAGGCTCTCAGAACGGAATGTAGTGCAGCGGATAGGTGAACGGGTTAATATTCCAGGGACCCAGGTTTGAAACTCATAAGAAGCCATGTCTTTTTTTTGGCATGCACGAACGACTTGTTTTTTCTTAGATGACGTTACCTCGCGGCAAATAAGAGTTTGTGCTTTTTGAACCTGTCAAAGATTAACTAGTTTTATTTCAGTTACAGTATGAATACAGACAGTTAAGTAGAAGTAGGTAGTTGTGAGTAGAAAGGTTTCTTGGTGTTTTGAGCCCCCAACGTAGTCAGCGCAAGGCAGCGCTGCCTGGAAGGCACTGGGGTTAGGCATGGGTTAAAGGTAGGGTATGGAATTAGCTTTTTTGGCCATTTTTGCGAAATCACTTGAAATCCTTTTCCTAACCCACTTACAGCCACTGAGTTGGAAGCACTGAAATGGAAATTAAACACATCAATCATCTGCAGAACGGGCAGGGCTCGAAAAACTCCAGCCAATAGTATTCTAAACCCCATACCATCATTTCACAGCTCATTCGTCAATCTAACGGTCTTCCTCTTCCTCCTCTCACCCGCGCGCACGAAAGCTGTTGACCGCGAGACAGTGCTGAAACGAAACTAACTAGGCCTACTGCTGCCTAGGCCTGCTGCACGTCCCATAATGTTCCCCTCTAGTTGTTCGTGTCACTTCATTTCTGTACAAACTAAGGCAGCGGATACCTATGGAAACTCAATCACCCACGCAATAAATAAGCTATGTAGCAAAAATTACACTTTACCGTGACTCAAAGAGTGTTGTAAACATGAAACCAAAACTTAACCGCTTGGAGCTACAGTGGAATAGGCGAACCAACGGGCCAGCACTAAACTCGGATATTTCAGAAGATAAACGCCCTGGTAAGAACCAAACCAGATTCTGTTAAATTCTGTCAAATATAGGCCTACACACCTATGGCTACTGAAAAATGGAAGGTGCCACCTCTAGGTGTCACAGTTTCCTCCTTGTCATTTTGGCTGCTCTGCCTGTGTTTTGTTCACCTTTGTTCAGGTGTGACCTGTGGGCGGAGTTTCGGCCTTTATACCTGCGCCTGGTGCCTCTGCTCGAGGCCTTCCTTTGTTCTTCACTTTGCGTTGGCCATTGACCAGACCGGGTGTTCTCCGCGCCATAGGCTTCGCCGTCGTTGCTATTATGTTTATTGTTGCTTATCCCCGTTTATCCTTATAACATATATTTGTATCATTATCCTTTTCCTTGTAATAAATAACCCCTAGACTGACGAGCTCCTTGACTTTTGGTCAATGTGTTGCATTCAGCGTGGCTGGCTGTAACAGGTATATCAAATGTTATTTTGGTGTATTAAAATGCATCGTTGTTTTAAAATTTCCGAACGAAAGGGCTGGTAGACTAAGGTGCTTTTACCATAACGTAGGCTATAAAATCATCTACCTTGTCTGATTTGTGGAACTATTACCTACAACCCTTTGGAGGTGAATAAAGAATGTAATTGGGGAAGTTGATGTGAGCGATTGTATGGAGACTAGAGCTCATAGTGCTGTAGACGCCAGGCTGGCATTTCATTTAGCCTGGGCATCTGAATTCTTGTTCGCGCATGAATGTGCGTCCATGGAGGGCGGGACTTGAGGTTGTATATGTTCAAAATCTGCCGGCCGTTTTCCTAATTCCATACCCAACCTTTAAGGTTAGGGTTAAGGTTAAGAGTAGGATTAAGTGTCTTTAAGTCAACAGTGGCAGCGCTGCCTGGAAGACAACTCAGAAAATAACTCTTTGATCAAGCGGTAACACTTAACGTTACAGATCGGTAATAAGTGGGTAATGTTGAAACGTAGAAACGTAGCACAAACTAATAGTAATGTTTTTAAACATTTTTGAAAAACATGGGGGGCCAGCTTAACGCAGGTGAGATCAGACTGTAGCTTCACGGAGAACAAAACACGATAAAATCTGCTTTCTCACCATGGATTCATGGGTTTACGAAACTAATAGATTGAAACGCATTATCTTTACTACTGCAAAACTAAAACATCAGAAAACACAAACAAAACTAAATTTAAACAAAGAAATGTTGAAACTCATTACTAGAAAGGCATTTGGGATGACAGGATATTGTCATCGTGGATACTGTCATCACAATATCCCAGATAAGAATTTTACTTACAGTGCTGATGTGACCACTGGAACCAATCTCTGAAGAACTTCATCTGCGCTGAGGAGTTCAGTCTCATCAGTCTCTGGTGTCTTTATGTACTTCTGCAGGTCAAACTCATCCAGCTGCTCCTCTGGAATCTTAAACTCAAATATCCTAGTCTTCCACTGTCCTGGTACAAGCACATCTACAGACAGAGTTCCAGAATTCCTGTCAATCACCTCCACTACAGCATGGCGATTCAGCTCATTCAGACAGTAGAACAGGTTGATCATTCTGTCGTAGTCATCTTTATCTCTGATCTTCTGTTTGATATACTGGACTATTTGTTCTGAGCTCTGTGGTTGACGTCTCGTCTGTGGCAGTAAGGGCATTAAGAGATTCTGATTGGACTCCAGTGAGAGGCCCAAAAGGAAGCGGAGGAAAAGGTCCAGGTGTCCATTCTTACTCTCTAAGGCCAGGTCCACTGCAGTCTTGTGTAGGTCATGCAATGTCACAGCTCTGAATAGGGCAGAGAGCTGAGAGGTTTGCTGTTGGTCAGACATGCCTCTCTCTCTGTGTCTGAAGCAGAGGAACACATAAACAGCTGCAAGAAACTCTTGAATGCTCAAATGCACAAAGCTGAACACCTTCCCCTGGTATAGCCCAGACTCCTCTCTGAAGATCTGAGTACACACCCCTGAGTACACTGATGCTTCTGTGACATCAATGCCACATTCTCTCAGGTCTTCTTCATAGAAGATCAGATTGCCCTTCTCCAGCTGCTGGAAAGCCATTTTCGCCAGTTTGAAAACTATCTCTTCATCTGTCTCTTTTCTCTCTGTGTACTTGACATTTTTTATGCTTGTCTGAATGATCAGGAAGTGAGTGTACATTTGAGTGAGTGTTCTTGGCATTTCTAGTTTGTCTAATTCAACTGATGTTCTCTCTACCACAGTGGCTAAAATCCAGCAGAAGATTGGAATGTGGCACATGATGTAGAGGCTCCTGAATGACTTTAGGTGTGTGATCGTTATGAGGGCCAAGTTCTCATCACTGAATTTCTTCCTGAAGTACTCCTCTTTCTGTGGATCATTAAATCCCCTTATTTCCGTCACCTGATCCACATATTTAAGAGAGATCTGACTGGCTGCTGCTGGCCGGGTGGTGATCCAGAGAAGAGCAGAGGGAAGCAGATTCTTCTTGATGAGGTTTGTCAGCAGCACATCCACTGAGGCTGGCTCTGTCACATCACAACATCTCAGGGTGGAATGGAAATCTAGTGGAAGTCGATACTCATCCAGACCATCTAAGATGAACATGACTCTGTGCTTTGAACTGGTGAGGCTTTTTGAAACTTTTCTTTCTGGGAAAAAGTGTTGAAGAAGCTCCACCAGACTGAGTTTTTTGTCATTCATCAGGTTCAGGTCTCGGAAATGAAAAGGAAATATGTAGTGGACATCTTGATTGGTTTGTCCTTCAGCCCAGTCCAAGCAGAACTTCAACACAGAGACTGTTTTCCCAATGCCAGCCACTCCCTTTGTCAGCACGGTTCTGATGGGTTTGTGTTGTCTGAATAAGGGTTTAAAGATGTCACTACATTTGATGGGTCTGTCATTTGCTGATTCTCCCCAAGACGCTTTTGTAATAAATGCTCTCTCTATCTGTCTGACCTCATGTTCCTCATTGACCCCTCCCCCCCCCCCTGTGATGTAGAGGTCTGTGTAGATCTCATGGAGGAGTCGGGTTTCTCCCTGATTAGGTACTCCCTCAACCAGATGCTGAAACTTGCTCTTCAGTGTGGATCGGAATTTCTCATGGACCTCTACCTGTTCAGGTGTCCACCTGGATCAATAGCAGAATCACAAATACACATTTAAGTGGAGCATGTTAACAAAACATCATCATAATATCCCTACAACAGCTAGAGTGTATGAATTCTCTACAGGAACATATTGTGATAATGCAGGGAGTTTGTAGGCTTTAACACTAGAAGCGCCGCGCCGTTCTGACCCACTTATACCTAGAAGCGCCGCGCCCCGGTCATTTGACCGCTTTGACGACCTACTAGAAGCGCCGTGCTGTTGTGAACTACTTAAAGCGCGGCGAGGCGGTCAAATGACCGCTGAGTCCTTAGACTGGGAGGCTTTTACTTACACATAATGATCGCTAGATGGCGCTTCGTGCACGAATGAAATCGTTTGGTCATAAATTCAGTTTGCACTAAGCCATGTGTCATTCGTGTCAGACCGTGTTGTTGATAATCTGTGGTTGTTTGTTTCATTAGGACATACAGCACGTTTGAGTTATCTGTTCATGTATTTGTGTTGATTTGTGTTGTTTGAGGTAAAAACTTTGGAAGAGTTCTTGAACAAACCTTAAGCAAACTTGACTTTCAACTAAAATGCTCTAAAAGTGAATGTGGCTAGTTCTAATTCACTCCCCAAATTCACTTCTATTCATTTAATAGGTATCCTATATGTTCGCGCCGCCGAAAATGATCGGACCTGGTCACCTGGAACAAAGAGCCTAACAGTCTGGTTTCAATTACACAGTAGCCAGGATTTCATGCCGCATTTTACAGGCTACCGTGGCTACTTTCTAAAACAACTTTCATTCATTTAGGGAGAAGCATCTTATAGGGTCTAGGCTAGCTACCTCGGAGGGAGGGAGATAGAGAGAGCTATGCTGAGCAGGCATAGGCGTGAGAAGTAGCATAATTTAAAATAATGAGTGAATGATATTCTCCGTTTTGCGAATGTGTATAGGCTATGTTTGCGGTGTCTGCTGAAAAAAAGCTATAGGCCTAATTGTTTCTACAATTTAAGCTAACTTCTATGTGAATTCGAGATTTAGCATTGAGACACACATTTTCACATCTCTGTCAAGCAAGGCTGTGGCTCACTGGTTAGAGCTTCGGCTTGAGGACCCAAGGGTTGTTGGTTCGATTCCCAACCTATTCATGACGGAAGTCCTTTTGAACAAGGCATCAATAAAGTAGGCTATATGCTATTCTTTTCTATTCACATAACTACACGCACGCTGGCGAATTCGAACATTCTGAAACGCAAAGATGCAAAAAGTCTAACTGGCTTAGTCAAAGTTTGTCAGATGGTGGCAGAAAATTATTGGCTGGCGAAATTATTTTTCGTTAATGGTAGGCCTAAACATATTGATTCATCCGTTTATTTCAGATAGGTTGTTCTTAAAAACCATTAACAAAAAATAATTGTTCATCGACGTTGAAAAACGGTCAGTAAATTAAATGGATATAAGATTCTGTAATTTGCTCCTGCCAGGATGTGAACGGGTCTCCGGCGTTGCAGGCAGGAGTGTTAACGCTGCGCCACATGACATTGTATAATATTTGCGTTAGGATAGGTATTTGACTTGACGTAACTCAGTCAGTCCAGCAAATATGTAAGAAAATGCTTATACATTAGTCTGAGCTTTAAAAGATAGCCTACAAATAGAAGATAAGATATACAACTATGAATGTACGTAGGCATACTCGCCCTACGTACATAAATAGGCTACGACGAAAATATGTTTTACACATGTAGCAGCTAGGCCTGTCGCAACGTTTTCAAAACAAACTCGCATTTTACCACTGTAAATCGCCTCCATAGACTATGCCATGTAAATGAAAAATAGTTATTAAAATAAAGCACATATATAATACATATTGCACATATATAAACGATATGTTTTATGGTAAAATATTATTCTCATGCCCGACTGACAGGAAATCCTTGCGACATCTGCTGTGAGAAAAGAGAATAGCAGCCTGGACAAAAATGGCCGAACGCGAGACAACATAGTGTTGTCACATAAGTGAGCGCAAAATAGCTCTAAACTAGCTTGTACCGGTGTGCTTTTGATCATGTAAAAATTCTGGGTGACAAAACACGCGTATTTAGGAAAAGTCGTGAACGTAGGGTCCTGGAATTTAATCGAGTGAAAATATTTTTTTTTTTTTGTAATCACTGCGGTCAAATGACCGCAGCCCGGCAGTTCTAGGTATATCTAGGTCAAACCCCCACGGCGCTTCTAGGAATACGCGTCAGCGGTCAAATGACCGGCGCTTGGCGCTTCTAGTGTTAACACACACTGGCATACATGGTAAGATGGCCTGCAGGGGACTGGCATTGTGCACACTGTGTGAAACAAATTACAGCACATAATGTTACGACAAAAATGTTTATGGAGCCGTAAAGTGAGATACAAGGTTATGACGCCAGTCACATAATGTTGTATTTCGCTGGGAATACAAATGGTTCATGTAAAGGCTTAAAACACTTCAGATGTAATGTTATTCTCAAATTGAGGCCAAAATGAAGGGAGGTTAATGAAACACTAACTCCAGGTGAAGCCTTAAAGGAACACTTCACCGATTAGCATTAAAGGGACACTTCACCGTTTTTTCATATTAACAGATATGGTTCTGGGTCTGAGACAAACCAGTAGTCACCATCTACAAAGTCCGCCATTGCAAATAAAAATGTACAGCTTGCACCTGGCAAAAAGTCAAATTCATGTGACGGCTCTATATACCTTCTGCTTGTTATCACAACCCTTTACAATGCACGTTATAACCATAATTGTTCACAAATATCTTCCTACAACCTGATACTTTGTCAACTCTGCTCGAACTACTATTCCCGGTGCAGCTCACGTTGGTTCTGTTGACGGAAGCGGGAGCGGAAGTGAGAGGGAGAGGGAGAAGATTTTCAGGAGTGATGATATTACTGCGCCGAGTCAAAGTGCTCCCAAGTGCTTCCGCCACAAATTATGTTCTTCTTTTTATCCGCTTAGAAAAGCGTCACGTTTTATTTTGTGTCACCATACTTGGTTGTGTAACTACTCGTGTACCTGTATTTAAATAACCTGGAGGAGTTTGGTCGCTTCTATCTGTTCATCTGTTTGGATCCTAATGAATACATTGGGCTAAGCTAAGTGCTAATCAAGTGCCAGGGCGACCGCCAACCCATCAACCTGCCAGGGCGCTTGAGTGCACGCATTCAGACGCGAGAGGTATGTATCTTCTCGTCTTACTTAAGCGAATAACATAGTTTAATATGAAAAAACGTTCCTTTAAGCTTTGTATCTTTAGAAAACCAGTCATGTTTTTGAATGGTCGTGCATCATTCCCTCAGTTTGCCTTGAGATGGGAGAAATATGGATTTCAATGAAACCCATGAATAGGACTTCCTGCTTTCAATAATGTAAAATTATGATTTTTACATCATTGAAAGCAGGAAGTCCAACATTGAAATCCGTATTTCTTCCATCTCAAGGCAAACTGAGGGAATGATGCACGACCATTCAAAAACATGACTGGTTTTCTAAAGATACAAAGCTTAATGCTAATCGGTGAAGTGTCCCTTTAATAGGCTCAGAGCCTCCCATAGGGGGGTCCGCTTTACTAACATTTGCTTACCCCCTTGTGCTTTCCATACTAAATACAATTTGCCCTCCATAAAGACTGACCTGTCAGTGGCAGATGAAGACACACCCACTTTGGAGGCTCCAGCCCTCTTCTTCTTCCAATCTGGATCAGAGTCCATCATGTTTGGAAACACACACACACGCACACGCACACACGCACACACACAGAGAGAGTGTGAAACCACAGACACAGATGGTGATTCCGTGTTCTGCCTTACTGAAACCGTAAGTCTGTCGCAGGTAAACAAATATCATAATCAGAGTCAATGCAGACTTACAAGTCATGGATCCCTGGAGTTTCTGTTTTTTCTGAGGTCCTGCTTGATCTTCCTCCTCCTCATCCTCCGTCTTGCTAGTGATAACCCCTCTCCTTTTCCTTTTACTCATGTTTTTCTTTCTGTATCTTTCTTTAGCTTGTAACATCTGTCTGTGTTAGACCTTTATTGAATGAAACCGATGAATCAAGATTAATTTAAGCAAGATCACAAGACACATTTACTGTGATCAGCACAACATTGCTGGGTTATAGCCTAGTCATGTATCAGGGCCTAAATTTCATTTTTCACAACGGGGGGAATTCCCCCCCTCAGTGACTCCAATGGGGGGGATTTATATAGTTTGGGGGGGAAATTTATACAGTTTGCAGGGAACGCTACCTGTTCCCCGCAAACTGTATAATTCTCCCCCCCCCAAACCGGTGGCGGCTGGTGGTTTTAGAATTAACTGAGGAAGGTGTGTGCGCGGGGGGGGTGGTCTTTCAGAGAGGGAAGTTGTTAAACCCACATTATGGTTATGGATATGATTTAATGCCAAAGTAAGTAAACTGGAAAATAAAATTATTTGTACCCCAGCTTGTTAGTATACTTTTAGTATCCTGTGCTGTTTTATACCCCTCTACTGCAAGACATAATGCATGCACTGAAAATGTGTTAGGACTTTTATTTTGATATGGGTCCTAGAGTTTGAGTAGAAAGTTTTTAGCCGTTTGTTAGCAGCTGGGTAGAAGTGTCAAACTTCTAAAGCAAAGGAATCAGGCTCTACTTTGATGCCCCCAAACCAGTTGTACAATCATGATCTAACCCAAAACAATTATAGACAGAGACATGACATGTAGGCTAGTCTAAAAAATAAAAGACAAACAGCCCCTAATACAGTATGGAGGCTCACGTTTTCATGAAAGCTTGATAGTGTGTAAAACAGCAACATGACGTTCAGCTAAATTAGTAACAATTCAAACCTTGCTAGTTAATCTTGTTAAAATGACTTAAATTCGTTTCAACTAAATTAGACCGAAAAAGTTACAGAAAGGTCTTCGTTCAGACGTTTGTTCATTTGCTAGGTACGAGGCAACATATAATTTCATTGCTCTCTCCTTTGCTAAGTTAACTGACTTACCCTAGCTAGCTGCCTGCTACCATTGGAGTTTCGCATACGTCTTTCTGCCGTTCTGACCCTGTTTGTAAGTCCAGTGAGTGACATGAAGTTGGATGCTCAATAAAACGTTTGATTTATTAACAACTAAGCAATTGAAATGATTAAGTTAATTCAGTTCATTTTTTGATCCGCATGCTACTTTCCTGCGGCATGACAACTTCTGATATGTACAGTTAACCTGCATTTCTGATTGGATATTAGCAACACAATCAGCTCCACTGATTGGTTTATTGACGGAGGCACTTCCGCGGAGGATCTTCCTCCCTTTGGCCATTCACTTCAATATTCACGAGCCGCGGGGGTCTATAGACGTCAATTGCCGTTTTCAATGGGGAGGGCTCCTGGGTGGGCTTGGGAACGATCTGGCAGAGTTTCAGGCTTGTAAACAGACTGCACTAGCGATCCGAACCTCTAGATGGCAATAGTGCCATTTGGATCATTAGTATCTGCCTAGAGTGCACAAGTCATACAGAGACAACTAGCAAACACACTGAAGATCGACCACAGTGGATCTAGTTTGCACGCGATGCAGGGAATAAATATGCTTACTTCTTACATCAAGGGTGGAAAACACGTGAACGGTATGATCCATTTACATTGGATATTGCGATATAGACTAACAACAACCTTGCTAGTGCTAGCTTGCTAAGTCTAGCATCCTGTTCAGAGTCTTTAGCGACCATCAGAGTCCCTAGCAACCTTGACGAGACTGACGAGATAACAGTGCAATCGTGGTTGACATACTACTGAAACGCTAACGTTAAAAAGTTGATTTTCACAAAAAGATCGTTTTCTCCATGTTTTGGTCAAAAACAGGTGTTTTTAGCAAAACTAACCCATGTTCTACTGACGATTACTAAAGAACGGAAAACGATAGAAACAAGCCGTTTTTTCCTGGTGAAAGAAGAGAGTCTACTCTTTCATTTGGTACCTTCGGTGTTTGCATAGTCATAAAGCTCACCGTTCGGTGGATCTTGGAAAAACAGTCAAAATGCTGTAAAACGTCTGGCAGTATGGAGCGCTCTGCACTGAAAATCGCTGGCAGCCAATGAGTTAAGTGTGCGGGAATCTCCCACATTAGAATCATTAAAGGGATATTCCGCCATTTTTGGAAATACGCTCATTTTCCACCTCCCCTCGAGCAAAACAATCGATATTTACCTTGTTCCCGTTCATCCAGCCATTCTGTGAATCTGGCGATACAACTTTTAGCTTCAGCCTAGCATAGATCATTGAATCGGATTAGACCATTAGCTTCTCGCCTGCTAGCTTCATGTTTAAAAGTGACTAAGATTTCTGGTAATTTTCCCATTTAAAACGTGTCTCCTCTCAAGTTAGAAAGTGCAATAAGACCAACTGAAAATGAAACCTGGCGTTTTTCTAGGCTGATTTGACATGGAACTACACTTTCATCTGGCGTAATAATCAAGGCAACTTGCAAACTACTGGCACTACTACTGCTTGCTGTCTATGGGGACTATTTTCAGATGCTGCGTACGATATCACTGCGCCTATGGTACGTTTGCAATTACGTTGCAGATTATTACGCCAGATGAGAGTGTAGTTCCATGTCAAATCAGCCTAGAAAAACGCCAGGTTTCATTTTAAGTTGGTCTTATTGCACTTTCTAACTGGAGAGGAGACACGTTTTAAATGGGAAAATTACCAGAAATCTTAGTCACTTTTAAACATGAAGCTAGCAGGCGAGAAGCTAATGGTCTAATCTGATTCAATGAACTATGCTAGGCTGAAGCTAAAAGTTGTATCGCCAGACTCACAGAATGGCTGGATGAACGGGAACAAGGTAAATATCGATTGTTTTGCTCGAGGGGAGGTGGAAAATGAGCGTATTTCCAAAAATGGCGGAATATCCCTTTAAGGTGCAGGAAATAAAAAAAATATGCGGGATACCCGCAATCCCGCACACAAATTCAGGCCCTGAATAATAATAATAATAATAATAATAATAATAACAACTAGAGAAAGTAATTCCAGGGAATTACGAGTGCATGAAAATGCTAAATAATGCTGTGGAGAAACATTTTGTTAGATATTGTTTCAAATATAATCAAAGCACAAAGATAAAGTTGAGAGGAATACAAAAAAAACTTGGTGGTACGGCTGTGCAATTAATCGAATTAATCGATTAATCGTGCTTACGACTTCCAACAATTATGAAAATAGCGGTAACACTTAACATTACGGCTCGCTAATAAGGTGGTAATTGTATGGTAATTTCTATGTAATTTCATGGAAATTTCACCACTTATTACAAGTTATTTCCATGCAGTTTCCAGTGCAATAACTCTGCAGTTTTTAGGTAATAGCAATACAAACAGCATTAATTAAGGTGGTCATTTCTATGGTATGTTGATATAATTTCATGAATAATCCTTTGTAGCCACTTATTACAAGTTATTTCCATGCAGTTTCCAGTGCAATAACTCTGCAGTTTTTAGGTAATAGCAATGCAAACAGCATAAAGTAAGGTGGTAATTTCTATGGTATTTTTATGTAATTTCATGGTAATAATATTTTGTAGCCCCTTATTACTAGTCATTTCTATGCAATTTCCAGTGCAATTACTCTGCAGTTTCTAAGTAATAGTGATGCAAACAGCTTTCATTTTAAGTTTAATAAAATGGTAATGATTTAAAATGAATCTAGTTCTTGAAATGATAGTCCAGGATTTACTTATTATTTTTGTTTAATTACCTGAAAAACAAGGAGGTCATTTCCAGGAAAATACACAGCATCAGGGCCGTAAAATACACTATCACTTATTTCCACTCAGTTACTTAGTTATTACCATCTCTGATCTGAAATAGGTTACCGTGTACTGACATTCAACACACAACCACATGTTGAGCACAACCTTAACTTTGATCTGCAAAAAAACATTGTTTTCACACATTAAACATGTTCTGCAATAATAAAACAACATGATCAAATTCTGAAACAGTAGGCTAAATATTTTCTTTGCAGTGCACCCTGAACCTACCAAAACATTCATACAGGTAGGCTACAGAGGTGACGTGTTTGTTACAGATGAAAATATTATAATATTTCGTTGACTTCTTTGGGTCAGAAGCTCCTCTCGGAATAACAAAGTCGTCCTTCTCAAAATTATGACAGCAGACACGGTAATCCATCACTATAGCGTTTCGATTGAGGTGTCAATGTCCACATTCTAAACAATAAGCCACTGGAGACCGACCGTATCGCAATGACAGCTGATGAAAACTTGCTGGATTGTAAACTTTTCATTTGTGTTTCGCTGCCGGGAAAGGAACAGACATGAACCACTCTGTCTTCCTTGTCCTCTTTCTGATTTCTCTGTAATTTGAGCACCGGACTACCCGTAGTCTCTTCCGGCAATAGCTCCCATGCGTGCTTCCGTGTGAGAACTCGCGTGACATTTCTGTGCTTCAGATAGAGTTGCACTCTCGAACGATTTCTAAGTGTGTACAGACTATTCCAAAGTTTACAGACTGACTGGTGCTTTGTTTTATGTGTAGACACCTCGAGTTAGCTGCTGACGAGGTTTTGCGCTGTTTTGAGCAATGTTAGTGGTTTCATTTTGAAAGCGTAGCCTATGGCTCTATGCCACTGTTAGCGATTTTGGGCTGTAGCTCATGCTAGCTCTGCAGGCTAGCCTACTGCGTGATCAACGAAAAATACTTCTCCATGGCTTAGTTAAATTTTCGGCGGACTTATAGGCTACTTTAAATGTTGTATGTTAAATGTCAACTTTCTTTTTTTGCAGAACAAAGTAATAAAGGTCGTACTCAACATGTGTTTGTGTGTTGAATGTCAGTAGGCTACAAAATAGCCTATTTCAGATCAGAGATGGTAATAACTAAGTAATTGAGTGGAAATAGGTGATAATGTATTTTACGGCCCTGATGCTGTGTATTTTCCTGGTAATTACCTCCTTGTTTTTCAGGTAATTAAACAAAAACAGCACTAAAAATGTCATAAGGATAATTGATGGGTTTATCAACACAGCTAGGTAATTAAATAGGAAGAGGCAATAGTGCATTTTACAGCTCTGATACCATATAGTTTCCATAAAATTACTTCACTTGTTCCAGTTTAGTTACAGGCACATAATGTCTTCTTTACCAGCTTACTACGATAATGACTTGGTTTGTCTTTCTTAGTAGGCTAATAACTAAGTAATTGGGTGGAAATAAGTGATAATGTATTTTACGGCCCTGATGCTGTGTATTTTCCTGGAAATTACCTCCTTGTTTGTCATGCAATTAAACAAAAACAATAAGTAAAGTTTCAAATAATTACCATTTTATTATACTTAAAATGAAAGCTGTTTGCATTGCTATTACCTAAAAACTGCAGAGTTACTGCACTGGAAACTGCCTGGAAATATTTGTAATAAGTGGCTACAAAGGATTACGGATTATTGGTAACACTTTACATTACGGCTCGCTAATAAGGTGGTAATTGTATGGTAATTTCTATGTAATTTCATGGTAACAATCACTTGTTACACTTATTACCAGTAATTTCTATGCAGTTTCTAGTGCAATTACTCTGCTGTTTCTAGGTAATAGCAATGCAAACAGCATTAATTAAGGTGGTAATTTCTATGGTATGTTGATATCATTTCATGAATAATCCTTTGTAGCCACTTATTACAAGTTATTTCCATGCAGTTTCCAGTTTGCAGCTCGTTGAATTGAAAAGGTATAGGCTCAGGAATTGTTTGGGAAATAATAACGGCTAGTCTTTGCTAACGCAATGCATTATCAGAGTTCCTTTCTCTGTCATTATGCTGAGGAAAACAACATTAGCACTTGCCATTGAAAGCTAGCAGCCTACGTTCCTGTTGGATCCTGCAGCAAGCTGGCAACCGCGACTCAGAGGGGAGAGGGAGGCGATACACCGCGCTACAGTATTTTGAAAGTAATTGCAGTAGCCTACTCGTTTTGGCCAAAATCCTACATACTGTTAATAAAGGCTATAGGGAATTGCACGCAACATACATTAATGACCCGCCCCAACCCGCCCCGCAAATAAAGTGATAATTTCTTTAACCGCCCCAACCCGACCCGCGGGTTATCCGCGGGGTCCGCGGGTTACGAGACGACCCGCGCATCACTAGTGTCTACCGTAGCCTACATGTAATGAACGTAATTAGGTTTCATTCGGTTTTAGGAAAATAGTCACGCATAGTTCAAGGATACATGTTTCCATTAAATAACATGAATGTTCAAAAAACTAACAACGGTAAAGACAAATATTTCCGGTGTAATAGAAAAGATGAGTGTCCAGCAATGTTAACTTCTATGATTGAGGTAGCCTACCGTGGCATGGCATTGTGGGTTGTCCGTTCACTTTTTCCTTGGTCATGTTTAACTGGCTGGGTGCTTAACTTGTCTTGGAGTTTGGCAGCCTATATCTGTTATATCTAACGAGTGACAGCCAGTGCTCAAAATAAAACGTTACATTATTCTCCTGATAACGTTAGTGGAATGGATTTAATGTGAACGTAGGCTAGCCTACATAAAAAGACGCAGTGGCTATATGATACAGCGCAAATTTGCGATGAAAATTTGAAAAGCGTACTATACAAATTCTTGCATTTTGACGTGTATCTCACCACAGCAAGCTCACATCTCGACAAAACTTGCATGGTTATGTAGGCCTGACTGTCCTGAAAATGGCAATATAAGAACCATGGTGGAGGTATACTTTGGGGCTGAGCAATTTACAGAAATATGTGGTGTGTGCCTTCCAGAAATAAATGGCAATTTTTATTTAGTGATGAAAAAATGACTTTTTGGCACTTTTTGCACTCCATATTTGTGACACTAGCTGATCTGACATGACTTGTTTGCGGTAGCACACATGACGTGCACAGATGATGATTCTCTATAATATTTGTTTTGCTGCATTGCAATGAACAAAGTAAAGGCAAAAAGTGTTTATTTGTCAAACAAATTTGGATGCAATATGAGTCTTGAATTGGATACCATACAGGAGTTTGCTAGGATCTCAAAACCGTGTTATGAACGTGACTTGCCATAGAGAAACACATGATAACATTGGATTATGAACATAGGCTATTATGCCACACAAAAACACGAGGTAAGTGGAGCTAAATGAAGTTATTATTTTGCTGTCACTTCGTCTGTTTTATGGCCTAGAAGGTTGTATTTGGTATCTGTGGATAGCTCCAGCTCTCCTCTTTCATCTGACATGCGTGCCATATCTTTTTGATCGCGATTTCACGAGGAAATCAAACGAGAGTGAAGGTAGCCAAAGCTATATGACATTATTATTTGTTTGTAACTTCGTCTGATTTTATAATACGAAATGATCAATGTATTTGGCATCAATGCAAAGCTCTGCTTCTCCTCTTTCATTTGATATGCGTGTCATGTCTGTGCCATGCGTGGTCCGCGAGTAATTTAAGCGAGAGTTCTGGATGCGCCAGTGAACGCAGAGCAATATAGACTGTAAATATGATATACTTTGATTTAACTTCATGATTTTATTTTATTTTCATACTTGATCGTACAGACAAGTGTCTAGTATCGTTGGAAAGCCCCGGTTCTGCTCTTTCCTGCAATATAAGTCTCATCTCGCTGTGACTAATAATAGCGGAGCAATGTAACAAAGAAAATGTGTGCGTTTTTTGACGCACTTTGCGTCCGTCGGGCTCATAGGGTTAAAGCAGATGTAGCCTACACCGAATCGTGGTTAAATACATCATTTAGACAACAGAATCAGTAGGATACCATTTTTGTTTCATAGAAGTCTACTACCAGGCCTATGTCAAATGCAGGCTCGGGTGAAGCTGGGAGGAATTTAGCCTAACGCACGGTTTCCACACCGTGTTTAGCCTATCAACCGTGATAATAATAATATTTGAAATGAACACGGTAAATGTTATAGTCAACATTTTTATCATGGTTTACCGTTTCACCGGTAATCGTTACATAGTCACCAACTGATAACGAACAGATTGAAGAAAAAGAAGAATGGATTTGGAGTGACACTTCTTGTGTGTGTGTGTGTGAGAGCGCGAGGTTGATGCTGTGTCCAGCCAGGTGCGTAAGAGTTGTCAAGTCTGAAATTTGTATGCGCGAAAATTGTACTATACTTTGATCCACTTGGTGTGGATTCATTTTAGGAGTAAAATGCGAATAAAGGGTTGAAATCAGTAGGCCTACTCGCATGTGCGCGAGCATTGAAATTGTTATACTCGCACTAATATATATTTACTCGCATTTGCGACGACCTGCTCGCAGTGTACAGCCCTGCCTAGGAGCATTCTCCACTTAGGGCGAGACACGGCAGGACTGGTGTAAACATTGTTTTGCTTCGGTTTGCCACCTTAGCATGTATTCTTTCACACTACAACAAAGTCCGATTTACACATTTAGGTGTTTATTTCATTACCTTTTGTCTCCTCACGCCTGTAGGATATATTTCTTCTAAATTCGCCAAAAGTTAGCATTTTAACGTTTCTTACACTACCGCGACCGTGATACAAAACATATCCTGCGTGGTGTCATTGAAAAGCTGTGCAATCCAAATATGGACACTTCCTTTGTATCCGCAAGCAATCGTGAAAGTTCAAAGGCGATTGTAGGCTACTGTAGACTAAGAACGCATGTCATTGGCTGTATGTCAACATCTCAGCCTATGTGGCACCTACTGTATGTACACCTAACTTTCCAGTTATACACTTATCAATATTCTGAAGATATTTACAGTTGGATATTGAATGCGAGAAGAAAAAAGTAGGTTTTCCTACAGTGCATTTCTATTGTGAAATGAATATCCCACACATCTGTCTGCTCACATTTTTTTACCAGCCAATCTATTATTGATAAGTTGATTACATTTCCATATTAACATATTCTATTAAAGGAAAAGATAGAAAATAGCTCTTTGAGTGTGCTGTAAAGTGGTTAGAAGAAATGAAAATGGAATCGGCTAAAATCGGTATCGGCAGGTCAAATTCTATGAAAAATCGGAATCAGGCAAAAAATTGCAATCGGTGCATCTCTACTTGCTTCAAGTTCATAACAATGCTTCCTTTTGTCTTGAGTTGTCGTGCGCGTTAACTTTTTACATGTATTTTTTTCCTGTTGGATTATATTTAATAATCAATAAAAAAAAATAAAAAAAAAATTCATATAGATGATAGTTCCAAAATCACTGAGTAATCACGTTCACAGTTTTTTCGATAGCTAACAAGCGTTTGTCCATTCTAGGGATGGCGAAAACTACAAATTTTCTAGACCGACCACCGAGGCTCATTAGCCGGTTGAAACCGGTTAACCGATTCGTTTAAAATAAATTATGCTATTCGAAATAACAGCCACGCAATTTCCCAACTCTCATCTCTCTGTCCCCACTCACACACACAGCCCCGGCGCCGCCCTTTCACTCTAAATATTCTAAACTATTTTAGCAAATGGAGCGCCTAAATTACGCGCTCGGTTTAGGCTGCCTGTGAAACGCATAATAGTTTGAAGTGCGTGTGCTTCTTTGAGAGAGGAATCGATGTAAGTTACTTTTCTTTCAATTGGTAGTTGTAAACTACGTGATACGTTTACGTCTACATTTAAAAAGCATGTATAGCCTAATTGTGTGTAGTCCTATTATCCAAAAAATCCAACTCCAAGTCCTTGCGAATCGAGCGAAAGTAAGCCTATCTTCCGACCGAGAAGAGGTGCATTCAGATCAGGCAAGCAGAGGTAGGCTTGACGTTTGTGGTAATCGCTGTTGCTTTGCATTTTCATTTCAGTTTAAAACTAACAACGCAGAATCCACACAACACCTTTCAACTTTAAAACTTCAAAGAAAAAGTCCACCGGGACCGTTCGCTGTGTATGGGACGGTGTAGTGACACATTTCATATGGATGCACTTTTTGACATGTCAGTTAGCCTACTTGTTTGCATCACTGGCTAGATTTCGTTACTGGTATTTCACTTGTGCAATGACAGTAAAGTTGAATATACTCGAATCTAAAAACTCAGATATGAAAAAAAAAATAAAAATATGGCATGACCTCTTCCTGACTGACCAGTGACCCTCATTGAAAGGTCAAACTGGAAATGACAGTGGTTTTTGTTTTGTTTTTACAAAACACAACAACCAAAAATACAACATGTTGGAATGGAATCAATGCATTTATTTTTTAATAGTCTGCATCAGTCTATGCTAGCAGCAAGTGGAAAGGAGAAAAACATGAAATATTTAAATATCGCAAGTTATATCGTTATCGCAGTACTCAATAATGTTATCGCATATCGCATGTTTTCCTAATATCGTGCAGCCCTATAGACTAGTGCAGTGTGCAGTCATGAATATCAGGAATTTCTGTATGCATAACATATCACATTCCTTAAAGTGAATTATCTGAAAAACTGAGTGTGGTATGCCACAGATTTATTAACCCTCTGGCGCATAGCGGTCACTACAGTGGTCAGCTGTTTAAAAGTAATTTTCTCCTAAATGCTAGCCTGGAAAACCAGCGCCAACTGCTGGGGCCTGTACTACGAAGCGGGGTTACTGGCTTAGCTGGGTAACTTCGAGAGTAAGTTGATCACGTGTGGCGTAACTTCCCGGTTAACCCGTACTACGAAAGGTGGATAGGTTTTAACCGAGGTATGCTGCCATGGCAATTTACGCTGCATCTCTAACCTGCTCCGAGCAGGTTATGATCTTGGTTAACCCGAGGTTTACGGTTAACCACACCCCACAATGTCGACGTAGGCTACTTGGAAGATACATTATTGGAGCGCAAATTGTAAGCGCCTCTCTTCGCAAGGCGAGGGGTTTTAAAGACCGCCAGAATCTTTCTCCATATAATATTCTCTATGAAAGATATAGGCTACATTCTCAGCCGATGAAATTCGTTGCATTTGTCAGCTGATCGAGGCAAAGTGGAGGCTATAAGCATTGGCAATATAACATATTTTCATAATTAAGAAATATTAATGCAAGCTATTACTAGGCCTATACACCTTCTGAATGTTTTTGAGTTTCATTTTCACCTGCTGCCAGCGGCACTGCCGTTCCATCTAAAATGTTCACAGGATAGGCATACACTAAATCAGTCAATGGGGCTAAACATTCAATTATTTTATTAATATACATGGCATGAATTGTGTTGCATCTGTAGGACTCTTATGAACTCAAAATGTATTTATTTCAACACATTTAAGACATTCCGCAAGCTATTAATCCTCCGTTACACATAGGCTATTTAAGGAACATGAAATAAAACTTTACTTTCATTTATCCGATCTGCAATAGCCTACGTTGCCAACAGCCTTGTCTTGCTTTGTTTGCTGCCGACGTATGTGATGTAGCCTATCGTAAAGTAGGTTTTAATTCCTCGCAACTTTTTATAATCATTGCATCCCTTATCCGTAAAATAACGTGATCGCGTCATCATTAAAAGTGGTGATTTGCGCTGCAACCCGCCCATTTTATGTGAACGCGCACCAACTCCGATGAGGTTAACCCCAGTTCAACAAATCAACTTCTTACTCAGCGTCGTAGTACCGATTAACACCAATGAAGATAACCAGGTTTTGTCAACCCCGGTTTAGCAAAGTAACCCTGGGTTACATCTGGGTAGGTTGAACTCCCTTCGTAGTACAGGCCCCTGGACGGCAAAATGTTTTGCCTGCATTTGGGTCTGGCCTCGGACCATTGAACATTTTGAAAACACTGCCCTGAATCTGGCAGATGGCAACTAAACCAATCACAACGCAGAGATGTGTTTTGAATCAACGCGGGCGGGGCAGAGGGCTCTGGGGCGGGGTTTTGAGGGAGCGTTGGCCTATAGGCACAGACACGGTTTGAAAGACAACGGGTTGTGCTCATCAACAATGTTCCGTTGTATCCATTCATCGGGGCCAGACTAAATTAGACATCCAATCCATTTAGGCTGGTTTATCAGGCTACCTAAATGCAATAGTTTCTATGTTGGAATTGCATATCAGCCATTAGAATGCTCTCTGCTGCCCCCAACCATTGAGGTGTATTCAGTGGTTAGGTGTTGTAACTACAAGTGAAACTCCTCTAAATCAAAGATGGCTGACAGACAGCTACACTGTTGACTACTTCTGGAATATCCTGTCAATCCTCCTATAACAGGAGAACCCAAGAGGTAAAAAAATATGATGATATGCAGGAATATCTAAGGAACAATATTACTCTGAAAATTTGTAAAAAAAATATTTCAACTAAGTTGTAAATTGTGATTGACCATGTGTCCGATTAATCTCTTATAATGACTATTTTGGTTGCAATTCTGTGCATTTTGGGTATATTTATGCTAGTTATATACATTGTATGCATAATATTCATATTTTATGCATAATTATGATTTTTTAATGCACATTAGTTAGGGCCCGAGCACCGAGGTGACCGTAGATGCAAGGCCCTATTGTTTTTGCTCAGTTTATTATTATTATTACATTGCATGCAAATGCAATGTACTGTTATCACTGTTCTTCTTAAAATTACTCTTCTTCCGACCAAAATCAACGATCAAAGGCTCTAAAACCACTGAACCGTTTGACGTCATTCAAACACTCCTACACAGGTTGTAACGGAGATTTGTTCTATGTATTTTTCAAATGTGTGAACTTTATACTTTTTGAGATATTTACGATAAAAGAGTTTAAAATTCCCATAGAGTTTACATTGAGACCCTTTGGCGGCAAATATTAATTGTTACGTCAGTGCTCAGGTGTCAGTAATCAAGGATTTTTGATCCAAAGCCATGCCACCGCTGCGCTAAACCAGGCTAAACCTGAATGGTACGTCTACTCATTAAGCTGTAACAGCTGTGAAAACATTCTACCATGCCACAGCTGCTGTAAACCAGGACGTTATCGTCTTGTCTCCTGATAGGCTACTCCTTACTTGATTTGTTTATATCGTTACAGTAACCGGTTTGCTCTCGGTAACATTATCAACAGCTAAAGACAATCTAACCTAACGTCAATGTAAACACTGTATTTAGCTAACGACAAGCAAGTATAGCCATCTCGACAGAGCAGCCTACTCCAACCTGATAGACATAGGCCTACAAGTTGCACCATTTAGGTTCAAGACTTCTTCTCACAGTCGTTTCTAGTACAAACTGCATTGCTATCATTTTCATGTTTGTTTGCTAGCAAGCTAGTCGTTTCAGCTATAGGGACTTGCCAGCCAGGCGATCATTTAAGCTTTCGGTATCATTCACAAATTAAAAACCTTTGTTAAAGAGGAACTATGCAGGATTGGCGATTTCATCTCTGGTTTCGGTTTTGTTTTTCGTTTTCGCTCGTTTTATGCTTGCATCTTCTCTGCAGAGCTTCCCCGACAGCTTTAGCGTGTATATTTATACATGTATAGGCTATATTTAAATATATAAATTGCAAGCGTGGTTCTTCGTCTCAGACTTCCAGATGTAAACAAGGAGCGATCGTCTCCTGCAGAAAGTTGCATAGGGTCTCTTTAACAGCTTATTGTACATTCCTATTAGGACAATCACACACCTGGAAACACATCGAAGAACATACTAGCTCATCCTGTAATATGTGTAGCCTACATAAAATATCCTACTGTAAGCTAACGTTTGCTAGATATCCTACCTGTTGCTGCATCGTCGTTGATTGGCGTTGTTTGAGATTGTATTCCATATTCCAATGGTGTCTAAGTCTATAGCCTATGGTCTACTTTTAACCTGCATTAGTGTAGATATGAAGGCTATGTCGTTTCACTGTAGGCTACTAAAGCAGGGTTGCCAACTCTCACGCATTCGCCGTGACACTCACGATTTCAGCATCAATCTCACGCTCTCGCGCAGCCGCAAGCAATGTCATGCCAAAATCCATTCTTATTTTTCTTCAACCCGTTCATTATCAGTTGGTGACTAGACCACAGCAGAGCATTGTGTAGGCAGCAGACGAATTTAAGGCATGTATAGGCTCTTTAGATAAACTGCAGGGATAGGTCTAATATCTGACTACAACGTTCTCAGTGCAGAGAAATTATCTGCGGATAAAATGCGCACCATTCATCTCTATCGGATTGCTCACGAAGTTCTAGTCACACTGATATGAATGACACTTGACAGAGCACAATCTTTTCGATGGTATTATAGGCCTACTAGTTGCTGTGACGGATCGCGAGAAAATCAACGTGAATTCAGGCTGTTGATGTACTAATTAATTTGTATAATAAGCCATTACCGAGTAATCCCGTTTTTAAATTTCACTAGGCTTTCTACTTGTTCTCTACTTCTTCAGGCTGTATGCGCCCCAAAATAATGAACTAGGCTACTGCTCTTCCACTTGTTTGGTTTTTTGACTACATAGAAAACAAAGCATTTGGCTACTTCCACATATTAATAACTTTAGGATAGCCGAAAAGCATGACTGAAGCCTATCACTCTCTTAAAGTGACAGGCATTAAATTTGACTTACAGTGTAATGACAATAAAGATAAATGTAAGTGAATATGACAATTGAGTAATATGTCAAAATCAAAAATCAATATGAAATAGTCAACTTACTATGTATTTTAGCTAGGGCTGGGCAACGATTAAAAAATTTAATCGCGATTAATCGCATGATTCCCCTGATAAATCATGATTAATCGCATTATTATACGCAAAACTCAATAATGAATTCAAAAGTAATATATGGCACATATTTATTTTAAATGTGCTGCCATATGAACGCAAGTGCCATAGCATTTTTTCTGCAAACATTTAACATCAGCATTTTGTTTATACAGTAGCAGTTAAATAAATGATTTAGTTTAAATCTCAACTTACACAATGTAATCAAAAGAAATACAATTTTAAAGCTTATTGTACACACTTTTTTGGTGCATGTAGATATTTCCATAATACTTGTTGTAATAAGCCTAGCCTGGTATAATGTCAACATTATTTTTTTTATTTAGGCCTATAGGGGTGGGTGATATGGGCAAAAAATAATATCTTGATATTGTTTGTGATTTTGACTAGGCCTATAACGATAATTAGTCGATATCCTTTTAAAAAAAAAAAATGTTTAAAGTCTGAGTTACTTTACAGCTCATTATTTCTGAGTAGCAACATTACTATTATAATCAATTACCAACCTGTAACTTTTTAACCAAATCAACCAATGCATTGTCACTCTAGGACACATTTGTAATTCTGCCCCCACTTGTGTGTGTGGTAATGAGGTCAACCAGCTACATTAGAATAGATAGGGCTAACCAATTTCCCAAGGGAAACTGATGCTGAAATTCTTTTCAAACTTTTACTGTAAAACTAAGCAGAACAACAGAGTACATTTCAGTTATTTCCTTCAATGTTTTGTTAGAGTGCAGTCACGTAGGCTATCATTCCAAGTTACAGAATAGAGACTAATGTGTGAGCTTATGGCTAATGTCTATGAGAAATCCCATTGAAATGCTAACGGTTGGCATAATCGATCAAATTAGATATTTAGAGCGAACTTCAGTCCATTTACAGCTTGGGCTACATAGGAAGATGTCTTTGTTTACAACTGAATATTAAAATACTCAAGGCTAATGTTTTCTTTCCATACAACAACGTTACCATGTAGGAAAAAACGACTGTTTAACTTATCAATGCCAATTGAACACATAGCCGCAAATCCAGCGCAAAACATAAACATTAGACGTGCCTGTGACAACTTGCACCGTGAACATGTGACTTGCACTTGCACTGCTGCAGCCAGTGCCTTCTCTCACTTCTGTTGCACATCTCCTGATTTCGTGAATGTAGGCTATGGAATTTCAATGCGTGATGAGACGCCTGTGACCAGCCTGTGAGCAACAGACTTTTACAGTATAAAATAAATAATAAAAACTGCGTTAATGCGCGATAAAATAATTGTCGGCGTTAAATGATTGATGAGTTAACGTGATATTAACGCGTTAACGTGCCCAGCCCTAATTTTAGCTAATTACGCAGATCATAAATAATGTAAACTTAATATGAATTTCAAAATGTTTGAAATACAAACATAGATATCAGGGCCTGAATTTCATTTTTCACAACAGGGGGAATTCCCCCCCCCCAGTGACAGTGGGGGGGATTTATACAGTTTGGGGGGGAGAATTATACAGTTTGCGGGGAACGCTACTTGTAGGCTTAAACCAGTGGCGGCTGGTGGTTTTAGAATTAACTGAGGAAGGTGTGCGCGCGGGGAAGTTGTTAAACCCACATTATGGTTATGGATATGATTTAATGCCAAAGTAAGTAAACTGGAATTAATAAATACAATTATTTGTACCCCAGCTTGTTAGTATACTTTTAGTATCCTGTGCTGTTGTATACCCCTCTACTGCAAGACATAATGCATGCACTGAAAATGTTGAGTTTCTGAGTAGAACGTTTTTAGCCGTTTGTTAGCAGCTGGGTAGAAGTGTCAAACTTCTAAAGCAAAGGATTTAGGCTCTACGTTGATGCCCCCAAACCAATTGTACAATCATGATCTAACCCAAAATAATAACAGACAGACATGACATGTAGGCTAGTCTAAAAAATAAAAGACAACAGGCCCTAATACAGTATGGAGGCTCACGTTTTCATGAAGGCTTGATAGTGTGTAAAACAGCAACATGACGTTCAGCTTTTTACAATTTAAACCTTGCTAGTTAATCTTGTTAAAATGACTTAAATTCATTTTCAACTAAATTAGACCTAAATAGTTACAGAAATGTCTTCGTTCAGACGTTCGTTCATTTGCTAGGTACGATTTCATTGCTCTCTCCTTTGCTAAGTTAAAGGAGAATTCCGGTGTGAAATTGAGCTTAACTGTACCGAAGCATGTTAAGGTGTACTCACACGTGTTTTAGACGCACTTTCACTCACCCCCAGCATTCCGAACTCCTCCGTTTTCAGCCTAGCTTACAGTAGTCTTGAATCTATTAGATTGGGCATTACGTAGCCTATGCAGCTAAATCGCTATTTTTAAACCATTAAAAAGGTTCCAAGTAACTCCACACTGCATTGGTTGACTTCTGAGGGTCCTGACATTTAAAACGAGATACTTAGAACTTTGGAAGTGCACAGGAAGTTTATTTAAAAAGACTGTTTATTCAAGCAGTACCTTCATAGAATCTCTCCGCTGGGCGCCATCTTGTGGTGAAGTCGCGATAAGTCGACTGACGAGCACAAACGAACAGGAAAGACAGGGGGACATATTGCAAACATTTTGAGCTTTGTTACTCATCATGCTCATATAGACAGTATAACTATATATTTCCTATGGAATTACTTTAGCAATATGTTCCCCTGTCCTTCCTGTTCGTTCGTGCTCGTCAGTCGGCTTATCGCGACTTGATTCCAAGATGGCGCCCAGCGGAGAGATTCTATGAAGGCACTGCTTGTAAACAGTCTTTTTTTAATAAACTTCTTGTGCATTTCCAAAGTTCTCAGTATCTCGTTTTAAATGTCAGGACCCACAGAGGTCTACCAATGCAGTGTGGAGTTACTTGGAACCTTTTTAATGGTTTAAAAATAGCGATTTAGCTGCATAGGCTACGTAAGGCCCAATCTAATAGATTCAAGCCTACTGTAAGCTAGGCTGAAAATGGAGGAGTTCGGAATGCTGGGGGTGAGTGAAAGTGCGTCTAAAACACGTGTGAGTACACCTTAACATGTTTCGGTACAGTTAAGCTCAATTTCACACCGGAATTCTCCTTTAACTGACTTACCCTAGCTATCGATAGCTGCCTGCTACCATCTGAGTTTCGTATAGCTGCTCTTTCTGCCGTTCTGACCCTGTTTGTAAGTCCAGTGAGTGATACGAAGTTGGATGCTAAACGTTTGATTTATTAACAACTAAGCAACTGAAGAGAAACATCCCCAAAACATAATGTTGCCCCCACCATGCTTCACAGTAGGTATGGTGTGTTTTGGGTGTGTTTGGGTGTGTATACTGTGTTTGGTTAGTGCCTGGAGCTCAGTCCAAAAACTTAAATCTTAAGTCTCCAAAAAGTTCAATATTAGTCTCATCTGACCATAAAAGCTTTTTCCACATGGTAGCAGAATATTCCAGATGGGTTTTTGCACTGAACTCCAAGGGCTATGTTTGGCGAAAACCAACACAGTACACCACCCAAAACACACCATACCTATTGTGAAGCATGGTGGGGGCAACATTATGTAGTGGGGATGTTTCTCTTCAGCGGGGACTGGGCAATTGGTCAGGATAAAAGGGAAAATGGATGCTGCCAAGTACACCCACATTCTTAAGGAAAACCTGCGTCCCTCTCCTAGACGGCTGAAGATGGGCAGATCATTCGCCTTCCAACACGACAATGATCCTAAACATACTGCCAAAAGAATAAAGGAGTGGCTTAAGGATAGGATGGTGAATATCCTTGAGTGGCAAAGTCAGAGCCCTGACTTAAATCCTATAGAAAATCTGTGGATTGACTTGAAGAGAGCAGTCCATTGCCGTTCCCTACAGAATTTGACTGAATTTTAACAATTTTGCACGGAACATTGGGCAAATATTCCACAATCTAGGCGTGCAAAGCTATAATAGAGACATCCAAACAGATTGATGGCTGTAAAGAAAGAAAAAGGAAGCTCTACAAAGTATTAAGTCAGGGGTATGATGACTTTTCCAACTCTGTTATTCTAGTTTTTAATTTTTTATTAATTAATTTTCAGAACTGTTGACTTTTTTTTCATTATTTTGATGTTGTACAGCTAAATTTGTAAATAAAACTGGAAAAAGATTTTTTGGTAACGCTTTAGAATAACATGTGCTTATTAGCTATTAACAGTGCATAATAAGCAGTTAACAATTAGTTACTAACAGTTAGTTAACTGTTGTTATCCTTTAACACTAGAAGCGCCGCGCCGTTCTGACCCACTTATACCTAGAAGCGCCGCACCCCGGTCATTTGACCGCTTTGACGACCTACTAGAAGCGCCGTGCTGTTGTGAACTACTTAAAGCGCGGCGAGGCGGTCAAAAGACCGCTGAGTCCTTAGACTGGGAGGCTGTTACTTACACAAAATGATCGCTAGATGGCGCTTCGTGCACAAATCAAATCGTTTGGTCATAAATTCAGTTTGCACTAGTATCATTTGTGTCAGACCGTGTTGTTGATAGTCTGTGGTTGTTTCATTATGACATACAGCACGTTCGAGTTATCTGTTCATTTAGTTGTGTTGATTTGTGTTGTTTGAGGTAAAAACTCTGGAAGAGTTCTCGAACAAACCTTAAGCAAACTTGACTTTCAACTAAAATGCTCTTAAAGTGAATGGGTGGCTAGTTCCAATTCACTCCCCAAATTCACTTCTATTCATTTAATAGGTAGCCTATCTGTTTGCGCCGCCGAAAATGAACAGTCTGCCGACAATGAACAGTCTGGTTTCAATTACACAGTAGCCAGGATTTCCGTACCTTTCCGGAAATGTTATTAAAATGTTGTTAACACGTTGCTAGCTGCAGCAGCGACATTTCCGGAAAGGTACTGACTCGATTAAATTCATTCTGGACTCTCTATCCGACCACATAAAGACGTGGGGATACTTCGGTTTGGCTTTAGGGACCCTCTACTCACTACCACGTAAGTGTAGTGTTGGTTGGAACAGTAGAAGAGGTATAAAAATAGCGTTTTGTAGCGGCGAAAGGACTTGCCCCGGTCACTTCCAGGCTAACGAGTTTTGGCTAAAAACGGTGAACTCGAACTTTCTCAAAATACATCCGAATGACATGATTTTGGTGTCAACTCAACGTATGTACTAGCCTGACGACGTCATACTCAATTCTTATCAGAATATGAGTCTGAAACTGCTCCATTCAGCTGCGATTATGGGGCGTGATTCAACCGATACAGTGCGGGGGGGATAGCTCTGCACTCATTGGATAGACCAAACCAAACAGAACAAGTTATTGGCTGTCAGTATCTGCGAAATTTAAGACAGAAATATGTAGCAGGGTAGGCTATGGAAAACATCCTCCTTCGTTTTTAAAAATAATTCCTTCAAACTGTATGCAATGAACAGCTGGGGAAGTGTGTCGTTAACCCAACGAGCAAACAGACATTTTTAAACAAACGGGAACAACATCACCCAAACATGCTGTTTTAACTGGGTGAAAGTGAAACTGAAGTTTTCCCACATATCGTTGGTCTAAGTGTTCAGAAATAGTTGTGCGAATCCGTGATAAAACCTCCGTTTCAATAGCTAAGATAAACGAAAGGCCAAACTGCATGAACAAATTATGCATTCATAGCCATAGCATTTCTGTTGCAATCAAAATCAACCTAAGCGAACACGGTCTCACACCCAACTCGTTGAACGAGGACGCATGCAGCCGTGAACGTCACTGCTGTTCATATGTCAATCATCACGTAAAGCCCGCCCTGTGAAATGTGATTGGTCCGAGCTGAAGTGTATCTCGAATAGTAGCAGCTGAACGGAGCAGTGCCAGACCGAAGTTCCCTGCAGAAAAATAATGGAGGCGGGGCTAAACTTCGGTCTGGCATCCAGGCTACGTATGTACTCCCAATAGTCCGAAAATTGATCTAAAGTGCATTTCACTCCGGATTATCCCTTTAACAAGCAGCTTGTTAATGGTGAAAAAGACATTGCCATTTTTACTTGGACTCACTCACATTTTCATCTCTACTCATACTAGTAGTAACCTAAACCATACGATGTACCTAATGTTGTACAAGAACAGAATAGAATTGAACAGAACTTACTTGAGTTTGGCGCTTTGGGTCCGGCCCTCCTCAACAGTCCCAGTTTCTCATGTGGCCCCTTGGGTAAATTAGATGCCCACCCCTGCAATATGGCGTCGGTCTGAAACTGACATCGAGAATTCTGTTGAAGTGGTAAAGTGCACACACTGGAAGTGCCGAAGTACGCGATTTGAGGCAGCCTGATGTATAGTGGGCTCCGAGCCATAGACAGTAAAATATATGGTTATGGTTATGGTTATGGATATGGATATGGATATGGTTATGGTTATGGTTATTTAGCAGACACCTTTGTCCAAAGCGACATACAAATTAATAACAATACAAATTAAATTAACAGTGAACAAAATAGGGAGATAGCAATATTATCAATAAAACAATCATTTTAAGCACTAACCTAATGAGAAATATGGACAGAGCTATCACGTAGACATCAGCAGAGGCCGAGGAAGCAAATGTCAACGTTTTTTTTTTTTTTGTTGGTCTTCTATTTCCGTCATAGGTCTCCTGCATAGACAGTAAAAGATATGGGGTGCCTTTCATGTAACGATTTATCGGTCCTTCCTTCCTCCCTCGATCCTTGTTCACCGGAAAACGCTCACAGTTGAGGGCACGAGGACATCTCATTCATGTAATTGCAACCGGAGGAGGCAAGACCGAGGACAGATGAGGGAAGTGGCAATCCCGATACGAGAGCAAACACAAGACCATCCCACGCGGAAGTGTTATTTCGGAGATGGGCGTTCTGTGGCTACGCATGGATGACGTATCCTGTATAACGTTTAAAAATATAGAAATATAGAAATGTTGTCTGTTATTTATGGCGTGTGAAGTTCATGCTAAAAGCTATAGTGGGATTATGTTAGGGGCTCATGAAGAAACATAAATGTAGCCTAACGAACAATAAGTTCATTGAACATCCTTATCAACATTTGCCATTGAAACATTTTGTGTATCTGCACAAAAAAGCATCATTGGACCTAGTGATTTTTTAATTATGCGTTAGGCCTATGTGTTGAGTTCAAAACACAATGTTGTGAATGTCCTTTTTTATCAGCAGAAGAGCTGACGAGTTGCATACAGATGTCGGCGCGTCTTTTGGATCCGCCCTATTACACTGACGTCGCACGTTTGCTAAATGGTGTGTACGCAGGCGAGGATGTCTCATTTGCGCAGTTCATCGAGCTTCGTTCCTCCATCCTCCGCTCATTCCTTTGTCGTTTCCTTCGCAAAATGCATTAGTAGGAGGGGCTATGACCGGGGCGAGGATCGAGGGAGGAAGGAAGGACCAATAAATCGTTACATGAAAGTCACCCATGGACAGAGCTATCACGTAGACGTCAGCAGGGACCGAGGAAGCAAATTTCAACTTTTTTTTTTGGTCTACTATTTCCGTCATAGGTCTCCTGCGCAGGCTCAGGTGTCGTATATGTGACGTAGGCACGTAGTCTGACCGAGTCTGACCTATGGCGACGCTTTACTCTCTATGGACACATGCGCATTACCACATTAGCATTGATTTCGGAAAAAGTTTATTACTCTGCCGATAAGACAGTTACGAGATTATGACGCCAATTTTACAATGTAGTATGCAATCCAACAATAGAAAATGTTCATTTAAAGGCTTAAAACGCTTCAGCTGTAACGTTATTTGATGTCGAAAGTGGCGCTTACGCCCCATAGGATTCAATGGAATGGCCAGCTAGCTAGGTCTACTTTTTAGCATAGCGGCCGCCATACTGTCTACACTCTCCGAACGTTCGCTGACCCCTTGGTCTCCTGCGCAGGCTCAGGTGTCGTATATGTGACGTAGGCACATAGTCTGACCGAGTCTGACCTATGGCGACGCTTTACTCTCTATGGATGCATGTGCATACCACGTTAGCATTGATTTCGGAAAACGTTTATTACTCTGCCAATAAAACAGTTACGAGATTATGACGCCAATTTCACAATGTAGTATGTACTCCGACAATAGAAAATGTTCATATAAAGGCTTAAAACGCTTCAGCTGTAACGTTATTTGATGTTAAAAGTGGCGCTTACGCCCCATAGGATTCAATGGAACGGCCAGTTAGCACTGGTCTAGGCTACTTTTTAGCATGGCGGCCGCCATACTGTCTACACTCTCAGGGTGCCTCTCATGCAGAGTTTATACGTCCTCCCTCGCTCCTCGGGCCTCAATCCTCACTGATCTACATAAAGAAAGATAGAAGAAGGGCTAGACCAAAGCCATCGATATCTCAAAGTTGCGACAGCCGTTGACTTCCATGTTAAAGCCAGATTAGAGCGGTCACGTGGTTAGTGGGTAGACTCAGTAGTTCCCTTGGTCCCTGGTTTACTACGGGATTGACAGCAGCGATCGCATTAATATTTACGGTAAATACTCGATGAAAATTACTATAAACTGCATTTCAACATACATATATTACTCAATGAAAATGCATTATTAGTAGAAAAGTCTTATTAGATATTCATTCATTCTCAATGGAATAGTTCCCGGATGTGCTGCCATTGTTTGTACACGGGAGTCAATGGTAGTGTCGCAACTTTGAGATATCGATGGCTTTGGGCTAGACTATCCCATTGTTGCCGCCCCATCGTTCTTTGGCCCTTTCCGAAACGGATCCCTACTCACTTCGACTCGGTTAGCGAGTGAACTTCCTTTTCAAGTCCACTCGTGGGTGTGGAGAACACTCGCATTTGAAGGGTTAGGGGGTTAAAACAGCGCTACATTTCGGATGCGCTTGAAGGGAGAAGGAAGTTGACGTCATATTCGTTTTCATAGAAATTATGAAGGCAATATATATTAAATCGCCAATTAAGATGTTCTGGACACCCCTGTGTATTAGGATATACATCCCTCTTCTCTCCTTTCATTACTATGAGTGAGGAGTTGCATTTTATGCTTTATTTAACATCAAATTATAAAATTGCTGTAAATGCGACCTGCACATGTGTTTAAATATTACAGCCTACTTCTGTACGATCTTGCACATTTTACTGAGTATCAAACTAAACATGAGTTGAACAACATTACAATGTAGCTTAAAACACGCCTTTGTCTGTAAATGCTGTCACACGGACCAAAAAACAACTGGCAGGGAGATACGCGAGCTGCACGAACACTTGAAAACGGTTGCACCTACGTTTCAAGACAGCATCGATGCTGACTTGCTCCTGGAGGCGTGGTAGCCCTTCTCCCTAGGCACTTCACTCGTCTCAAAATTCGTTTCGGATGATATTGAATGTGGCGGACCCTCGCGTGAACGCGTGTGTAGGACTAGGGTTTAGGGGCTGGTTTCGGAAAGGGCCTTTGAGATCAGTGAGGATCGAGGCACCTTCAGAACGTTCGCTGCCCCCTTGTAGTCCAGGGCCCTATGTTCAGACCAATTCATTCGTTCAATTTTTTTGGGGATTATGAAAACTATATATTTTTGGAATCCTTAGAACCTGAAGAATCAGGAAATCTTTGTTTGACAATTTTCAGAAGTCATTAAAGCAGTCATTTTGGGTCTTGAAAATGGTGTACTATTGCATTAAAAACGCCATGTATAATGCTATACTGGTAGATAGGGTAACATTTTAAACTTTTATGTATCACCACAAAACTTTCTCAGTTATTCACTTACATTAAGACAAGATTTTTTTGTATTACAAGTTTTCTGAAATGTAATGTTTAAATATGCAAATGAATATGCAAATTAGGCTTAATATACTGAAAAAGGCGTTAATTTGCACAAACTTCCAAACCTGACATGTACATATAATAGTAGCTATTCCTTATGGAGGATTAAGGTTTTAGCCCTTTATTATTAAAATACAATATAATAGTTCCTGATAAAAAAAACAGTACGGTAACTATTAAAAACAATGATACAAATTAAAAAACTGATAATGCTGTGGAAACAGCTCTTGCCAATGCTGTGGAACACACAAATCTTCCAAGGCATGTATGCACACCTTCTCCTGAAGGGAAACATTTGTCTGCTTTGCTGCCAACACTGATTTTGCTGAGGACACAGTTGATGGCAAGGGCGCCCTTTTGTGGCAGTTTACGAAAGAACTGATGCTCCTGGTGAAGTAGGCTACTGTAGTTCCCCCTCCTCTCACAATTAGTGACACTAAGAGTATGTCAGTCATAGCCTAGAAATCTAGATGCACCCTAGCAGCAGCAAATGTTGGTCATGGTAGTTGAGCAACTTTCCGTTGGCTTGCAAGCTGGAAAATGAAACTTCTATTGGGCCAATCCCATTTTTATAGAGTTGGTGGGTGGGCTTAACATAATGATGACTGACCTGCGACCATAAGTTGCGACTTAAGCGTGAATTCCCCATCCTGCTACTTGAAAACAAGAAGATGATTGGATGTAGCACTATCCTATTGCGTGGAGAGGGAATTTGAAAGACAACCGTTTATTCAATCTTGATGTGGGTCTGGCTCGTCAGGCTATGTCAGTCACACCATGCCATGTAAAGATATTACATTGCAATCAGCCCAAACCAAAGCAAAATAAACCAGTGAAGCAGATTTCAGTAAACAAAGATGGTATCTCTGGAACCCATCAGCTGCGTCACTTAGGTTGGGTAGTTGCCTCTGCAGTACCCAGGTTGAAGTCAGAAGAGAGCACAAGTAATGTCCCATGTTAGGCTGGGCTAGCTGTACCGCTACTTCCCGAAGTGGCACATGAGTGGTCAACCCTCCTGACTGATTATGCAGGCAAACCAACTACGTCGCCTGGCAGTTGGTGAAGAACATCCAACTGTTATCTCTTTTGACATGGCCCTCTACGAGAAGGCTGTTCAACTGTTGGATTCCAGACCTGATCTGAAAAAACTCTGTTGTTCCAAGGCTTGGGGAATTGCACACCACAATGGCTGCTCTGAGAGCTCTTGGGATTTCTATTAAAAATTCAGGTACTGTATAGATGATGCCTGGATAGAACCTGATGTCTTTGGTGCAGCAACAACGAGGCAAATCCTGAAGTGTACACACAACAAGCGTTCTTTGCGTGGCCATTATTTACTCATATGTAGCTCTGTATGAATTGGTTCTGGAGGAATTCTTCATGGAGAACCCACAGCTGAGAGATGTTTGCTGGCAGGCAACAGAGCAAGTTGAACCGGCCTGCTCTGAGAAGGACAAATCTACCTTGGTTGAGTGTACAATGCAGGCTAATAGTACATTCCTTGAATCTTTGACTAATGCTGAATTTGTGAAATCATTAAATGAGTGGGAAGCAAACAAAGCTAAAAATGCAATGTTCAGATCCACCATGAATTACATCGAGTGGAGACACTTCTCTTCTAGGTGGCAGCTTCTCGCACTGCTGATCTTGCACTCCACCTTCAAGCTGCAGAAGGACTTAGCAAGCTTTTCTTTGCATTTGTCAGAATCAGATAACTCCCCCAAGCTCATCATATCCTCTGCTGCAGGACACTCAAATAGCAACATCCAATTGCACTTTGAAAGAAACAACCATATAGAAGCAGATACCTTAATTCATCATACAGTTTTGGCATCAAATCGCAACCCCCCCTGATGCAATGCTGATGTTCTTCTCTCCTGACTCTGATGTTCTATTATTGGTCATAGCAAACTAGAAGACTTGGTTGAAAGATACTTGTATTTCAATGACATCTGGGATTCTGCAAGTGGAACCAATTTGGACAGCTCTAGGTGTAGATAATGCAAAGTCTTTACCAGCATGTCATGCATTCACAGCAGCAGCCAACACCAGGCACTTTTCTGGAATAGAAAAGGCCACATGGTTCAACATCTACTTGAAAGCAGATGATTGTGTCCTCAGTGCTCTACAGATGCTCTCACAAAAAAGTTGTCGGAAGCAATGCAGACAAATGTTACCCTTCTTCAGGAAAGGGTGTGCATACATGCATTGAAAGTGTTTTGTGTTTTCTACCACAGCATTGGCAAGAGCTGTTTCCACACAATAGCCCTGCTTATTCATAAGACCCACCAGTTTTTTTTTTTTTTTTTTTTTTAAACTTGTATCATGGTAAACAGCCAGCAGCATTGAAAAGGTTCTTGATTGAGGAATACATAAATTAAGGTGTTTTCTGCCATTGTTTTTAAATACTTAATAGTTACTTTTTTACCAGGAACTATTAAGTATTTTAATAATGAAGGGCTAAAACCTTAATCCTCCATAAAGGATAGCTACTATTATATGTACATGTCAGGTTTGGAAGTTTGGCAAATTAACGCCTATTTCAGTATATTAAGCCTCATTTGCATATTCATTTGCATATTTAAACATTACATTTCAGAAAACTTGTAATACAAAAAAATCTTGTCCTAATGTAAGTGAATAACTGGGGAAGTTTTGTGGTGATACATAAAAGTTTAAAATGTAACCCTATCTACCAGTATAGCATTATGGCGTTTTTAATGCAATAGTACACCATTTTGAAGACCCAAAATGACTGCTTTAATGACTTCTGAAAATTGTCAAACAAAGATTTCTTGATTCGTCAGGTTCTAAGGATTCCAAAAATATATAGTTTTCATAATCCCCAAAAAAATTGAACGAAATTACACAAGTAAACTGACTATTGCTCTGAGCCTCCGATGCAGGCTTAAAATGGAAGGTGAAATGAACAAGATGGCAGACATCGCTTGAAAGCGAAAGCGAAACTTAACTCTGCTATAATATTTTCACAAAGAAGCATAATATCTGAAGATGTCCATGATATCTCCCGAGTCTTTCGAGAGAGTCTGCCCACATGATCTGTGTAATTTTGTCAATATTAAAAATGTTCACATGATAGGCTATCCCGGGCTTATCCAGAGACGTAGATAAACCAACACAGCCCACGCAACAGGCAATAAAACCCACTGTGACTGGCATTTCCGTGAATGAAAAGTGAACGCATCAAAGCTGTAAATTTTCGAGTTAACATGCAACATGAATTTCCCCTTGGGAATCAATAAAGTATCTATCTATCTATCTATCTATCTATCTATCTATCTATCTATCTTGTTGCTCACCCTCGGCAACTCTTTAATTTAACCCACTGAGGGCAGAAGAAAAGTAGCCTAGTCTAAGAATGTGATATTTTACCTCGAGTCTAGGCTATAGTCCGAGATACACTACGCAAAAACAGCACAAAGAGATCGGCCAATCATACATTCTCTGTCTATGTAGCCTATTGTTACTTTCTCTCGCTGTCACTTTTCGCATTAAGTCGACTATAGTCTCACATCTTGCCCCTCAAATTCGTATCTAAACGATTCACTCATTTCGCCGAAGAGCGATTAGTTTGCAGAAGCCTATGAGTAAACAAGCCTAGCTGTTATAGGCTGGTATCCGGAAATAGCCGGGGTTTGGAATAACGCAGCACACTAATCCTACCGAACCTAACTTCTTTGCCCACCTGGTGCTGTGTGCAGCCTACCCACATGCAAGTGTCCGCAAATAGCCTACCTCAGTCCCGCATTTAAATTGACCCGGCTCTCCCCTACTCTGTTTGAGACTGGGAGTCTCACCACCTGCCTCTCGACCGCGCGTCGAGTTCGAAGTTCGCAACAGGAAACAGTGCTCTTTAGAGTCTATGGCTCTTACATGTGCCTAATTGAAACACATCTACCCATTCTCCACTGTCATAATTCGTTTTGGATTTTTTTTGAAAAGAAAAAAACTTCATATTTTCAAGGCTAAATGAGGAAATAGCGTCTAGCTTACCTATGCGGCAACCGGTGTTACCAGATATACCAGGTTTCTGGCGGTACAGACACACTTGCGCAACATATATGACGGAAGGTGTCGCACGTCTTCCCCTCCTTCGTCGTGAGTGGGCGTGAGTGGGCGTTTCGTTTGAATAGAGCTCCACAGTCCCGCCCCTGCTCAAACTTCAAAGAAAAGCCCAACCCAGCTAACAATTTCTGGTTAGGAGAACGTTTTTAGAACGTTTTTTTCCTGGTTAGGAAAACGTTGCCTGAAAGTTGCGAAAGTTGCCACAAGGTTCCCCAGGAAAGTTTTCTTGACGAAAATACTACGTTTTTTTCTGGTTGTTTATTTTGGTTAGCAGAACGTTCTCCTACCCTTTAGGGAACTTTACTATATTTGGTTGCATTAACGTTCCCCTAACCTCCCAGCAACAAAGTGTAAAGGGGGAAAAAATATGTAGAATTACCGTGACATCGTTGCATGGCTCGCTGCACACTCGCCGTCTGCGACGACAGCCTATCTGTAACCTGGGAGAGCGAACGTCTCTGATGGCTAAGGGAATGAGTATATGAATTTTCACTTACCATTAGCTGCTTGCTGAACTGCGACGAATACGGCCCGTTAATATGTCTATGTGTCAGCTAAGTATTTAAATGCGGTTAGGTCTAATACTTTCTTGTCTACGGTGTCTTTTCCTATAATAAACGATTAGTCAGATCAAAACATAAGCAGAGCAGGCGCTAGCCTAACACACTGTTTCAACATTCAAAATAACTGGCTGTTTTTATTGCATCGTATGCCATTAAAAGTCCTCGGTTCAGAATTATGATGGATTTTGGTTTATTTTGTTTTAAATTGGGACTGGGAATTGTGGGATAGGCTGAGTGAACAGCACAGTAACATAGGCTATAACTTGGACTACGTGTTTATATCCACCGGAAACATTGCTGTTTAAGATGCAGTCTCAACGTTTGAGAAATAATTCATTGGAGTCCTCATCATCATATTTTCATAACAAATAAAGCTTTAAAAACATGAATGCATTTCAGGTGCCACTCTAATCGATTATGGATTAATCCAAAACTATTCGTCAGATTAGTTAGCATGAAATCGTTGTGTGCCTGCCTGGGACTATGGCTAGCTAGCTCTTCCACCCGGTTTACCCTGTACAGTGTTTTTTAAAAGCCTGTTGGACTTAATGGAACAAGTGCATGGAGAACGATGTGAAGAATGTGATCGATACCATACAGCCAGCCTACGTGAGTAACTTTATCTCTGTGTTATCCAAATGTCTTAAAGTTAGCGAGGTTGAGTCTGCTAAAACACCAACACCCCAGAACTCACGGAGATGAAAGTTTCTCAACCTAGCTTCTCGCGCTGGCCCCTTTAGCTGACGGGCTGGCTTTGGTCGGCCGAATATCAATCCAACAGAGGGGGGAAGAATAGAATAGGGCTATATGTCGATTTTGCAACAAGTTATTCCGACTTTGCAGTGTGGCTGCTGGCCGTGTTCAATTGGAAACTCATAGAAACTCTGGGGTGATTTTCATCAATCAACCCCACGCACATAACCAGAGAATACCGATATGGTTATACAAATAAGATACCTAAAAACAACTAAGTAGCAACGTTGTGTGAAAAGAGAAATGCAACCAGAATATAACGTTTTTTTCTTTAGTTGTAATAACGTTCGGGAAACTTTGATAACCTGGAGCTAACGTTCTCTCCAGGGTATTAGAAGGTTACTGATAAACTAACCACAGGAGAACCAGCGGCTAACGTTATTTGCTTGCTGGGATTCAACCAGAATATAACGTTTTTTTCTTTAGTTGTAAAAACGTTAGGGGAACGTTATTTGTTTTGACAACCTGGGGGGTATTTCACAAAACCAGAGTAAGTAGATCCAAGATAAGTGACGACACACGCGGTTGACCAAGCCTGGTCAAAGTAAACATGCAAAACACGTTTCACTAATGCTGAGCGCAGATGAGTTGAGGCGGCTAGGTCAAGCCAGGTGTAAGTTATTCGGTATGTGTGCGCGTTCTCGTTTCTCCCCCAAATAACTCACGGTTGGAATAAAAAAGACGCGAAAAATAGCGTCTTGCACACTAAGTGAAGAACCGCTTTTGATATAGACTAACAACGAGGTAAAGTTGTACTTTTTTGGATGGGAATCATGATTATTTCTGTTACATAGCGGGAGTAGGTGTGGCAGACCAAGTGAATGCAAGTATGCACCCACGTGTGAGAGCTTCCTTGTCTCGGCACGCAACGTCATTAAGAAAGCGCTTTGCCACCGCAAAGATGCACACAGTATGACTATATATATATTAATTTGTCGAATTAGTTGAAAACACCTTTGAAAAATGTCCCCTCCACTTCCAATAAACTACTAGGCTATTCATCAAACGTCCGTCAAAAAATAAGCAAACAACGAGTATGTTATTAATTATAAGGCCACCATAATTTAAATAACATCCATATGGTATTAGGCAGACATTCTGCTGTGTTTTGCGAGTAAATGCAAGTAGCAAATAATATATAAATGGAATACAGCTCTTTGAAAAAAATCGCATGGAGGTCTGATTTGAATGACAGCTAGCAGAACCAATCAGATAATGTAATTACCATTAGAATTAACTTAGCTTGGCTGTTAGCCTGGTCGGGAGCAGGCTAGCTTCCAAGTATAAATTCCCATGGTAACTTATATGTGATCTCTTCTGTGAAACCAAGTCAAGGCTATGTTCATCCAGGATAACCCAGTAAGCCTGTCTAAATCCCCTATCTTGGTTTTGTGAAATACCCCCCTGGAGATAACGTTCTCTAAACGTTATTAGTAGGTTGCTGAAAAACGAACCATAGGGGAACCAAAAGCTAACGTTAGTGAAAGTTAGCAGAACGTTAATTGTTTGCTGGGAAGTCTAACTCTTCCAAAGCCGATTCAAACGAGCGCGCTTCGTTAGCCTCATCCATCTTTTGTTTTTCTCTATGGTTGTGCGATACGGTCTCAAACCCAACTCGTCGAACGAGAACGCATGGTCCAGCCCCCAGGCGTCTTATCGGAAGCCGAAGGTGAGCTAAGGCGGGCTCAAAGACTCCGCACACAGATAGAGCGTTCTGATTGGCTAGGTAGAACTCGAGCCTAGCGCAGGCTTGGCCTCAATGGTGCGACCCTAGACCGTCCCGCTAGGCAAAAATATTTTCTAAAGTACATTTCTAAAGTAACCTTCCCAACACTGATTAGCAGCAACGTTATAATAGCAGACTATACTAAATATGGACACGACGTATGAACAACATGTAGGCCTACAGATATGTGCAGTGTAGTAGCAACAGTATACGAGTAATATTATATAGAGTAGAATTATATATGCAGTGTTTAATAGAATATATAATAAGTATAAAAATGGATATTTATTATGGACCGATATGTGACCATTCAAAGCGAAATCAGTCGTTTTGTGCACAACGTTATTTTGAGAAAATCAACAATAACAAACTTCCGGGTTAAAATGTTGAATTTCACGTTTGTGCATAATTCGACTGTATAGGCCTACAGTCTACAGTTTCATATCGTGAACGCATTTCACGGAAAAACATACGTTTTGACTGTTAAACCCGGCGAAGATTCAACATATTTGCGGTCATTCCCGTTGTGCAAGCGCCGCTTAAAAAGGTAATTTCTCCCCTTCTGGCATATCGTGACAGGAGAACCATGTCAACTTTGGATGTGGTTATCTTAGCGATAGTTTGTGTAGCCTAATACCCTCGATATAGCCTACACCTCGTTGGAAAGTTTAGTTTATGGCCGTTCACGTGAGCACAATAACTTAATTTAGTAAATTTTACTGAAACGACTGGTTCCGCTTTACAGGGTCACATATGTACACCATGTAGCCTGCAGCTGTGTGCAGTGTGGTAACAGTGCCATTGCAGTGCTGAAACAGTAACATTCTAAGAGTAGACCAGGATGAAAAGAATGGCAAGCAGTAAAATATGGCTATGTAGGCTATGAGTGTACTGTATGTCATGGACACTTCAACAGGTGTTTGTGGGATTGTGGGTTTGATTTCCTGTATTCTGGTGCATGTTAGAGATGGCCATTGTTTTCCCTTTCATGTCAGTAGTCTACTGAAGTAGCCTACAAATGTATTTAATATGAACATGAAAGAACAAGAAGTAGGCTAGCTAGTTTGCCATTCTCATCTAGACTAGGCCTAAATCCCGCGTCGTTTAACAGCATTGCCACGATAGCCTACCTACACGATAAACCATATTACCATGCGGAACAGCGGCATTCTGCAACAGTGACTGATCACTCTGTGAGAGTGATATCCACACAAACACACAGACCCGCTAGCTTTAAGAAACACTACCGTGTGTGTGTGTGTGTGTGTGTTTGTTAGGGCTGTCAACGAATATTCTAAATTCGAATGTATATTCGAATAGATTTAAAAATTAGACATTTTTAAAAATTTTAACATTTTTAGACATTAAATAATCTACCACCAGCAGCATTTTGGCAAGTTGAAAAATAGATGTTAGTGTTAGTTCCCCTTGCTCCTTGCACTTCTTGCACCTACTATAGTTACGCCACTGGCAGTAGCAGAGGCGCCGCTGTCTGCTTTGTGAGTGAATGCGCTCATAGGATGCGCTGCGTGAAGGATCAGGGACAGGTGACAGGAGCCGCATGAGCACAGTCATTATTGAAAGTTGACTTCATTGGAAGAAGGCAGAAGGTGCAGAGCCCAACTCGACCGCAGCAGAGAACTTGATTTTAACCCCCTAAAATCTTAAAAGCCATGCCTGGAAGTACAGTAGGCTACTTTTTTGTATATCGTAAGTAGCCTACTTTGGATTTTTGGAGGCGCGAAATCATGCATGTAAGATACAGTTAGCATACCATTCTACCACTAGTAATGAGGTCACATTTCGAAAATGTGCACCCAAATGAGCATATCATAATGTGTGGAGCAGCTAAACAGCCACGTAGGCTATTGACACTTATTTTGCACGCCCGCCGCCACAAGCTCTGTCTGCAACAAGAGAAGGGGCAGCCTGGTCTCACCAAAAGGCGTAGAATGACACGCCGGTTTCATTTGCCGTGTTATTTGACGCATTTCATGCTTTTGGCGTACAATGCCGCGCTCTTAAGCGTCCATTTCAGCAGGCCATCACGCAGAAATTAATTTCGTTCATTTGTAAGGAGACCGATCAGTGTCGTGGATGGGGCAGGCTTCAGGGAGTTCTGTCAAGCAATGTAGTCTACCGTATCCCTGTGTAACAGTCACCAATAGCCTAGAATCGAAACAACAACTTTTGGGATTGAAAGCTGAGGAGCTGATTAACGACGCGATGTAACAGCACATGAAACTGAAGTCGGGTTAGCCCACTGTAAAACTTCAATTAGCCTAATTTAATAATATTTGTTTCAATCATTGAATGAAGCCTGCTATAGCCTATTTGGGACAAGAGTCACGATCTTAAATTGCTTGTAGGCTACAGAAATCTTTATCAGCACTCAACATTTGTTTGTTGTTGTTCATTTTCCGTTGTGCGCAGAGAGCTAGGTGCGCAACAAACGCGAGGGTGCGGGAGAGAGAGAGAAAGTATGTGTGTGAGTGCGAGAGAGCAAGCGAGAGTGAGGTCTGCGGTGTTGACCTTTGATTTACTTGTTTTTGAGTAGGCAATAGCCTACGTTGTCAAATATATTTATACTTAAATGAACTACCTTTTACAAGTAGTTATGTCTCTTTGTATTAATTTATTGATTTATCCTGTTATTGACGTAATGCGCGTCATGGACAAAATGCGCTACCAGATATTCTAATATAATCGATCAATCTGTTTTTCTAGAGGGAATATTCGAACGTCATTTTTGAGCAATTTTGACAGCCCTAGTGTGTGTGTGTGTGTGTGTGTGTGTGTGTGTGTGTGTGTGTGTGTGTGTGTGTGTGTGTGTGTGTGTGTGTGTGTGTGTGTGTGTGTGTGTGTGTGTGTGTGTGTGTGTGTGTGTGTGTGTGTGTGTGTGTGTGTGTGTGTGTGTGTGTGTGTGTGTGTGAGTGAGTGAGTGAGTGAGTGAGTGAGTGAGTGAGTGCGCGTGCGCGTACGTGTGTGTTTCCTCATAAACACGGAACAAAGTGTTTCCGTATTAGTTCAATTCAAGTTAGACTGCCTTTGCCTGAACTTAACCAGTTTTGTAATAATGCAGCACATCCAACCCACCGAACCGAATGTCTTTGTTTCTCCTGGTGCAGATGTCCGCAGATAGCCTACCTCACCTCAGCCTGAACAAACTGGTGAGAGTTTCACCCACCGCGCGTCGAGAGAATAGCAGAGTGCCAAGCCAAGCGACAGAAAACTGTTGTCCCTATGACTCTGTACGCTAAAGAGCAAATGTAAGGATCTGCACATTCCACACGGTCATACATAGCCTACGTTTTGGATAAAAAAAAAAAACCTTCATAGTGTTCAAGGTTAAGTAAGGAAATAGAGGGCTAACATAGCCTACCTGCAGCTACCTGCTTGACAGTGAAGATCACTCAGCTTGTAAGCAAACAGGTTCTTCTTCTTCTTCTTCAGTGTTTTTTATTGGCAGGTTTGCAGGTGTAGCAGGACTAGGTCCACGCCCCTTTAGACAGCTCGGCAGTGCCCTTCTGAGTGGCTCTGGGCAATTGGAGGTGAGCCAATCAGTACGTGGGAACGGCTATAAGGTTTTAGCTTTTATGTTGAAGGCTAGCGTCGTAGCTACATTGTCACCTGACTCCAGCCTTCACCGTTCCCCGTATTGGCTTCTCCTCTGGCCGGTTCTGTGTGCCTGCGACTTCTTGGTAGGTGATTGTGGCATTGTGTCTGTTGTGACGTTATGTATTTATCAGACGTAGGCTAACTCAAACTTTGGGGTTTTAGGACTGCAGCTAGTCGCGAACATGGGCTTTCATAACTGACCACATCTGAGCGGTAGGTCACGTTAGCTGTTTTAAACTAATATGTAGCTCGCATGGGTTTTAATTGTACATTCTTTGTGTAGCAGATCTCGGCGGTAACAGAACGGCAACATCAAGGCATCTTGGTTCCAGTTCCGACGAACGCTGCTGTTTTGTCTTGTTTTGTTTTGTTCGGTTTTGTGTTTGTTTGTTTGTTCCATTCCGTTGTTGAGTCGGCTGTGTTTAGCCACCACAAACCTGATTAACTGAAGTGACGACAGGTGTTGATTAAAGGAGTCCTAGAATTCAAAACCACATTCACCTTGTTCCTGTTGAATTTAGGCTGCGAGCAGTGTCCAAAGGACAACACCAAAGACTTTACCGCGTCCCCCGCCTGCTTTCGTATGCAAATTGGGAAATAGAAACAGCCGTGCTGAAATGCTCCAATCTGAACAGAGCTCAGATAACACGTAATAGGCGCCCATCCCCTTTAGATACACCCCCTCTCATTTGCATACCTTTGATTAATAATTCTTGTTAAACTGCTCTTATGATGCTAGTATCTAGATATGTGGTCTATGGCAGAGACGTTGTAATGCTAGCGTTATTACAGCTAACTTTGGAGAGTTACTATACTAAGAAATGTACTGATAAAACTTACCAATCTAACACATTCATTCTGTTGGGGAATCTGCTGCACTTCATCTTCGTCAGAACCTTCTTCTGACTCGGTTTATACCATAGACCAGGGGTCTCAAACTCGCGGCCCGAGATGATATTTTGCGGCCCCCGGCCTGAAGTCGAAGCTTAATGTTAGTGCGGCCCGCGCATGCATCTGGGCATTTTATATTTTGTAACAATCGTGGGCTGGGCTCTATGGCTGCGCTACCATAGCTCAGGCTCGTGACAACAACACGAATTAGCAATTGTTTACTTGCAACATGTTCCAGCCCGCAACTTTCTGTCAAAATAATAATGCCTAAGTCGCCCCTTGAGGGTATTTTTTTATGCGATAAACGACACGGGTTAAAACAGACAGGAGGTACGGTGACTCATTTGTAGCCTAGACTCCACCTGCTAGACATCAAGTGTTTCGATTCAAGCAACGTTTTCACGAACTAGCCCCCTCATTAAACTACACGCAGGAGACGTGCGGTTTGTAATGACGCGAAAGCGATGCATGCAGGACATAATTTTGCACAAACTGAAGCAGAAATACGTCAAATGTTGAAACAAAAAATCACGTTTCATGAGATCTTGGGTCTGTTATTCACATATCTGATTCTGGAGTATGTCTGCCTTTTGGAGATTATGATCGATCGTAATTGACAGTGATCTGGGTGCGTCTGTGAAGGTGCGTCTTTTGAGTGAACGACAGTGTTTTCTAGCGGCTACCATGCTTCGACCCTTTGCCCAACATAATGGAGGTGCCAGTGGTAATTGAGATGATAGTGTCCTGGACCCCGTACAGACAGCTGAAAAACTACAAAGTCACTTGACAGGCACTGATTTGACCAGGCTACTTCATTGTATACAAAAGCGTTGTGTTAGTAGCCTAGTAGGCGTAGCCATAGTTTACTGTTGTTACATTTTACTGTTTTTCTGTTAATTTCTTATGTAGGGGAAAGGACAAAAAAAGTAAAGTAAAACTGCTCAAATATGTTCAACATTCAGTATTTACTGAGAGGTGCATAATTCGAGGTAGTTGTCATCCAGACATCATATGCTGATTAGATAGGTAGGCTATATAGTGCAGCAGATTAGTGAAAAAATCGTTCACTTTGGTATAGAAGCATGAAATTTGGCACAGATACTCTCTAAGGGCCATTATTCTGGAAAAGGGCGCTGGCCACTCAAAAATTCAATATGGCGGCAATTTTTCAAGATGGCCGCTATTTCTGTCAAATGCTCATTATGTTGATCGTTCAAACTGTGATGAAGGCATACCATTTTGTGAAAATAGTCTCTTAAGAATGTTTTTTGGAGAATGGTGCATGTCTAAAAAAAAATCAAGATGGCCACCACCATTTTTCAAGATGGCCGCCATATTTCTCTTAAATCCGCCATTTCTATTTAGTGGTTATTATGAATCATTCATCAGTGATCCAAGCATAACATTTGATGTAAACTCTCTAAAGGACATGATAATGGATGGAAAAAGATGCTTGTCCCAAATTCAAGATGGCTGACATTTTTAAAGATGGCCACCGTTCCTGTACAATATTAATTATTTCAATTTTTCATATGGTGATGCAAGCATAAAATTAGGCAGAAATACTCATCAAAGAAAACTTTTTGGGGAAAAAGGTATGTGCCACTCAAGAATTCAGGATGGCAACCATTTTCAAGATGGCCACCATTTCTGTCAAATAGCCATAATGTCTGCTTTGTCTGCCTTAGTTAAACTTGCCAGGGATATAAAATCCATGCCGGCATAGCTCTCAGGTTCATTAGAGTACACAAGCCTCTCCACCATGACAAGGTGCAGTCCACAGAGAGGAGGGACCACTGTTAGAAAAAGGAAATGTCTTTAGACCTTTTTTGAAACAGTCAGTGGATTGTGATGCCCTGAAGGTGTCAGGGAGAGCATTCCACAGATGTCGGGCAGGAGCACAGAAGGCCCAATCTCCCATGGTCCTGAGTCTGGTTCTGGGTATGAGGAGGTGTGAGTGAGTGGAGCGGAGGGAGTGTTTTGTGTTTTGTGGGTTGATTTTTGGGGTGAGATTTGGATGTACTCTCTCTACTTTTGGATGTAAGTCTCTGCAGACTCTTGCTAGGGATCCTAATGAGAAGTATGTTACAGTAGTCCAGTCTGGAGGAGACAAAGGCATGAGACAGCTTTTCGGCATCTGAGAGAGAATGGGGTGGAGTTTGGAAATGTTTCGGAGGTGGTAGAAGGTCTTGCAGAGGTCCTTGAATGGGCTTCAAAGGTGAGCTGGGAGTCCATTTTTACACCAAGAGTTGTGACTGTTGATGAGAGGGGGATGTTTGAGCCAGAAAAGGTGATGCTGGTTATGGATGATGATTTGGTTTGCTGAGGGGTGGCAACCAGGATGGCTGTTTAGTTGGAGGAAGGTGTGCTCCATCCATACCTTTATCTCCTCCAGACAGGAGATGAGTTGTTTTGATGGGGATGACTGTGAGGATGGGGTTGCAGCTGTGGCATTTACATAGAGCTGTGTCTCATCAGCATAGCAGCAGAATGATTTTTTTGCTGACTGATGATTTGGCTAAGGGTGAAATAGAGGATGAAGAGATTGGGGCCAAGGGCTGAACCCTGGGGGACGCCACAGGTGACTGTGTGTGGATTTGATCTGGAGTGACCCAGGGACCCAGGGACCCAGTATTCTGTCCGGTTTGTGAGGTATGTTTTGAACCAACTGAGAGCAGTGTCATTGAGTCCAGTCGTACGGTGGAGCCAGTTTAAAACGATGTCATGGTCAAAAGTATCAAATGCAACAGAAAGGTCCAGGAGGATGAGAAGGAAGGGAGAGCCACCATCAGATGAGATAAGGAGGTCATTTTTGATTCTGATGAGGGCAGTCTGTGCTGTGGGCAGAGCAGAAACCGGACTGAAATTAAAAGAGTTGGTGGTCTTGAAGGTGGGTGGCAACTGCTTTCTCAAGCACTTTCGATATGAAGGGAAGATTGGAGGTGGGCCAGTACTTGGACAGGTCTTCTGGATCAAGAGTGGGTTTGTTGAGCAATGGTGATTATGGCATATTTTTAAGGCAGGAGGAACATGACCAGTTTGGAGGGAATGATTTATAATAGCGGTGGTCAGGTGGGTAAGGACAGTGATATGGGTTTTCACCAGGGAGGTTGGGAGAGGGTCCAGGTGGAGGATTTCATCTTCCTGATGATGTTCTGCACTTCTTCAGATGAAACCTCAGGAAAGCAGTTTAGGGGTTGGGAGATGTAGGAGGAACAGATGGGAGGACCCAGAAAGGGCAGAGTGAATATGTGCAATTTTTTTAAAAAATCCATTAATTTATTTTACTGCTCTTCTGTAGTGGCAGTAAGCGTGTGTGTGTGTGTGTGTGTGTGGTGGGGGGGTGGTTTCAGAAGGTGATTGACAGTGGAGTAAAGCTGCTTGGAATTTCCTGGACTGTTTCTGATGCCATCGGAGTAAAACTGTGATCATACATCTTCGAGGGACTATGAATATTTGAGTTGTTGCTCCCGGTAGTTTGTGGACAGTGCGGCCAGGGGCTTTGAAATGCCGCTTCAAGGACCTGTCCTGCTGCCTTCATTTTACAAAGCTCATTTGTGGACCATGGAGCTGGGCAGGTGAAGGTGACTATTCTGATTGTAACAGGGGCATGGAGGTCCAGGAGGCTGCTCAGATGGCTGATGTTGAATGTCTGCTGCCAAGAGTTCTGGGTTTATGTTTGTTAGGTTTCTGAAACATATATTCTGCTTAGTCTTGGAGAGGCTGGATGGGGATTGCAGATCCATAGAAATGGCCTTGTGATCAGACACACCTAGATCATACACCTGCAGGTTGGTGAGAGTTTGTAATGACCAGGTCCAAGGTGTGTTCCCTGGTGTGTGTGGGGACATCAACAAATTGTTTAAAATTAAATTTTTAACCCCATGTTGAGTTCCACGGCACTGAAGTCACCAGTGTGCCCTGGTTGTGTAATGACGGTCCCTTTATTAACCAAAACCTTCCTTTACACATTAAACTGAACTCTGACAGAAAAGGTGGCCATCTTGAAAATGGTGGCCATCTTGAATTTTTGAGTGGCATACACTTTTTTTCCATGAGAATGTTCATTGAAGAAGGTTTGTACCAATCTTGATGATAGCATCATCCTTTCATAAATTGATGTAAGGATTTTTAAGAGAAATGGCGGCCATCTTGAAAAATAGTCGCGGCCATCTTGATTTTTTTGAGGGACAAGCACCGTTCTCCATAAAACATCATTTTTCACAAAATGTTATTTGTTCATCACAGTTTGAACGACCGACATAATGAGCATTTGACAGAAATAGCGGCCATCTTGAAAAAATGGCCGCCATTTTTCATTTTTGAGTGGCCAGCGCCTTTTTTCCAAAAAGTGACCCTTAGAGAGTATCTGTGCCAAATTTCATGCTTCTATACCAAAGTGAACGATTCTCTTGAAATATGCAATTAATCTGCTCCACTAATACAGTATTTACACCTTCGTAAACCACAGACTTGGGGGGGGGGGGGGGCAACCTATGCGGCCCCCCAACCAGTTGATGTTGGTTATAGTGGCCCCCAGCTCATTTGAGTTTGAGACCCCTGCCATAGACTGTAAAAGGTTTATACATGTACGGCTGTATTCCTTATTTAAATCCATTGTTGATAGCTTTATTAAAGACTTTGGCTTTATTTACCAGCAGTAAACGTAGTTTCACTTTGCTCTATCTTCAGACCGGTGGATTGAGCCAATCAACTTTCAGGACATATCGGCCAATAGACCAATCAGCGCGCATCTCATTTGAATATTCATGAACTTGCTGAGTGGGCGGGAAAAACAAACTGTTTCATTGCAAGGCTTATTTATGACCTTGTATTAGGCGATCTAGCAGTGCTCCTGGGGCGTTTTCAGCCCCACAAATTTACATATGACATTATTTAGGCTCAAAGATCAATTTGTAATGGTCAAAAAATGCGTTCTATGACTCCTTTAACTGAATCGACGACAGGTGTGTGCTGTTTGCTTACCGAGTGACTACGAATTCAGTTCGGTTACGGAGGCTATTCCAGCTTGTTACACTGCGTGTCATGATTGTCACCCTTTCCTGTGTGTAGTGATTGTGATTTACCCCGCGTACACACTGTCTCCGTCCGTCAACGGATCACGGAGGTTGGATCTGTCGTATGTGTATTTGCATACACGCGATCTGATTGGCTGACGGATCCGTCGCTGCCTGAAAAGTTGAACATTTCTCAACTTTCTTGACGGAGGCAACGGAGCTGAAGCGACGGACGGACCCACAATGCATTTTGAGTCCGCCCCATGCAAAGTGAATGAGATCCGTTGACGGACGGAGACAGTGTGAATGCGGGGTTACACTGTTTGCTGTGACAACTGAGTGCTGTGCATTGACGTGCTATTTATTCACGAGTGTCTCATTCTCTGAATAGCCACCTCTACTGACTTTAGCAAACTTACTCTGGAGAGTACTACTGCTGTTAGCGAATCCCACTGGAGAGTAATACAGACTTGAGCGAACCCACACTGGAGAGAACACTCCCTATGTTTTAATGATAATAAAAAAGAGTTTATTTTTGGACACACGCTTCTCTGGTTTTCTGTGACCCCGAACCTGTGTTGCCTATTAGCTTACATCCATTAACCAGTCTTAAAGAGTTTATATTCTGAGGGGAAGGGCCTCAGGTGGCGTAGTCGACATGTTGCAAGTTAGAGAAACCATACACTTTGCCACATTTGGCGTAGTTGGCAGAGGATCACATAGCAAAGCCAGAGACGTGTGTTCCAGTGTGTTTCTGTCTTTTGTAACTGTCTTTGCTTTGTTTTATTACTATTGGTTATCGTTGTTTTTTTTATTATATCAGACAAAACAGCAGCTGTTTGTGGGACCAAGAAGGAGTCAGGTAGGCTTGGTGCATGGCCAGCTTCAGTTGGGTTGTGTTCCCCCCCCTCCCCCCGTTGCCTTCCTGGTGCCATTTCTCCTCCTTTCCCCCCCCCCCCCCCTTCCCATTTTCTACAGCGTGTAGCTCAATGCAGCGCTGTAGCCAGGGTAGCTCCCCACCTATGCCTTTGGGTCATGGGTCGCCATGAGGGCGACAGCCATTAGCGGGGCCTGGTGTTATTGCCTTCCTGGTACCCCCTCCCCCCCCCCTTCCCATCTTGTACAGCGTGTAGCTCAATGCAGCGCTGTAGCCAGGGTAGCTCCCCACCTATGCCTTTGGGTCATGGGTCGCCATGAGGGCGACAGCCATTAGCGGGGCCTGGTGTTATTGCCTTCCTGGTACCCCCTCCCCCCCCCCCCTTCCCAGTTTCTACAGCGTGTAGCTCACTGCAGCGCTGTAGCCAGGGTAGCTCCCCACCTACGCCTTTGGGTCATGGGTCGCCATGAGGGCGACAGCCATTAGCGGGGCCTGATGTTAATGCCTCCCTGGTACCCCCCCCCCCCTTCTCCTTTCCCCCTCCCAATTTTGTACAGCGTGTAGCTCACTGCAGCACTGTAGCCAGGGTAGCTCCCCACTAGAGATGCGCGGATGGACTATTACTCTATCCGCAACCGCATCATACAACTCATCATCCGTCCGCCATCCATCCGCACCTACGTTTTTTTATGTTTTTTTCAGAACCGCACCCGCCCGCCATCCGCTATTTGTTTAAAGCAAAGATCTCTGTTTAAAGGTCTATGGGTGATCCAAGACGCTGCTGCGACGCGAGAAAGCCCTTGTTCTAGAAAGATGCAGCTATTTAGTCTAATTAATGGCAATTACACTTTATTCTTTATACAAAAAGAAAGAAAGTCCGAATAGAATAACAACAAGCCATTCGCATTACAGGCTAATTAACTCTATGCAGCTTGTCAGGGTGATGACTAGGACGAGCCTGTTCTGAAGACTCCCGTTCATTTTGATTGCACGAGTGCACGTCTTTTCCAGGCAGACAGTGCAATCCATATCAGCAGGCCTAAGTTATAAACTTCTACTTTCGTATTGCACACTGCAGACGCTACATAGGCAACTTAATTTAAACTTGTTGTTACCTTTGAGTTTGTCACGCACATTCACTGGCGGCGTTGCCATCTCTGATAGTAAACAAAGCAGCATGCACTGCATAGACACAACTAGACCAAATTACTGCCTGATGAGAAAAGTGTGCATGTTTTTATCGGATGTAAGTAACAGTACTTAACAATGTAGCTTATATATATTTTTTTCATTTGATCGGTTCAACCGCCACCCGCCCGAATCTAATTAAAATATTATTTTTTGTAAGGTCATCCGCCCGATCCGCGGTTTAACCGCGGAGTCCGCGGCTGTAACCGCCATCCGCGCATCTCTACTCCCCACCTACGCCTTTGGGTCATGGAACCATGAGGGCGACAGCCATTAGCGGGGCCTGGTGTTAATGCCTCCCTGGTACCCCCCCCCTTCTCCTTTCCCCCTCCCAATTTTGTACAGTGTGTAGCTCACTGCAGCGCTGTAGCCAGGGTAGCTCCCCACCTACGCCTTTGGGTCATGGGTCGCCATGAGGGCGACAGCCATTAGCGGGGCCTGGTGGTGTTGCCTTCCTGGTACCCCCCCTCCTCCTTTCCCCCTCCCAATTTTGTACAGTGTGTAGCTCACTGCAGCGCTGTAGCCAGGGTAGCTCCTCACCTACGCCTTTGTGTCATGGGTCGCCATGAGAGCGACAGCCATTAGCGGGGCCTGGTGTTGTTGCCTTCCTGGTGCCCCCCCCCCCCCCTCTCCAAGGTGTACAGCGTCGCCTCATTTTAGGTTAATCGTCGGGGCGACGATTCAAAAGCCTTGGGAAGAATGTAGCAGGACTAGGTCCATGCCCCTTTAGACAGCTCGGCAGTGCCCTTCTGAGTGGCTCTGGGCAATTGGAGGTGAGCCAATCAGTACGTGGGAACGGCTATAAGGTTTTAGCTTTTATGTTGAAGGCTAGCGTCGTAGCTACATTGTCACCTGACTCCAGCCTTCACCGTTCCCCGTATTGGCTTCTCCTCTGGCCGGTTCTGTGTGCCTGCGACTTCTTGGTAGGTGATTATGGCATTGTGTCTGTTGTGATGTTATGTATTTATCAGACGTAGGCTAACTCAAACTTTGGGGTTTTAGGACTGCAGCTAGTCGCGAACATGGGCTTTCATAACTGACCACATCTGAGCGGTAGGTCACGTTAGCTGTTTTAAACTAATATGTAGCTCGCATGGGTTTTAATTGTACATTCTTTGTGTAGCAGATCTCGGCGGTAACAGAACCAATGTCTGCAGAGCCGCAGAGCCACCACAACACCACTACGTCACGCCCGCGCATGCGCAGTAGCCACACCACTACGTCACGCCACCACTACGTCACGCCAGATTTGCCTCGCATGCGCAGTGGATATCACTGATATAACCCGGAAATCTGTACTGTTTTCAACTTCCGTTCATTCTAGAATTATAATATTATGGAATTAATTAAATAGACTAAAAAGTCTTGTAAGTGTATATCATGTTTTGAAACGGTAGACATCATTTGTAACTGTAAAAATTATCTGTACAAGTCATCAGTCAGTGTCGACGTTTAACGTAAGCTCACCGTAGAGTTAGCTTGTTGGCCCATTATAACCTAATGAAAACACATAGCACACTGATATGAACTACTACGTGTTTCTGTACAACATGACTTGTTGTCAACATAAAAACATTAAAACTGATTGTTGTGTGTATGCCACGGCCACCTGAACATACTTGGGCTAGATAAACCACTGAATATAATCTGAAGCAGTACTGTCTCGCTAACTAACCACTAAGCTAACCTGTTGAGCTACCGTTGACCATCGTTTTCAACGAAAGTATCCTGCCTGTCACTCAGCCGAAACGTGACCACCCCCCTCGGGCGAAATTTTAACAGGCGCGTGGTGACATGCCCTGTGGAAACCCAGCGTTAGCGCTAGGTTTAAAAAATTGCTGAACAAAAAGGGCAATGAAAGTTAAAACAACAGGAATCTCTTCTCAGGTTCTCCAACCTGTACATGGTGACGTGGTGGCGTGATGTACTGGCGTGACGTAGTGGCGTGAGTGTAGTGGCTCTGCGGCTCTGCAGTCAGACCCTTCTCAACAGAACGGCAACATCAAGGCATCTTGGTTCCAGTTCCGACGAACGCTGCTGTTTTGTCTTGTTTTGTTTTGTTCTGTTTTGTGTTTGTTTGTTTGTTCCATTACGTTGTTGAGTCGGCTGTGTTTAGCCACCACAAACCTGATTAACTGAAGTGACGACAGGTGTTGATTAACTGAAGCGACGACAGGTGTGTGCTGTTTGCTTACCGAGTGACTACGAATTCAGTTCGGTTACGGAGGCTATTCCAGCTTGTTACACTGCGTGTCATGATTGTCACCCTTTCCTGTGTGTAGTGATTGTGATTTACACTGTTTGCTGTGACAACTGAGTGCTGTGCATTGACGTGCTATTTATTCACGAGTGTCTCATTCTCTGAATAGCCACCTCTACTGACTTTAGCAAACTCACTCTGGAGAGTACAGCTGTTAGCGAATCCACACTGGAGAGTAATACAGACTTGAGCGAACCCACACTGGAGAGAACACTCCCTGTAAGTGACCATAGTTTAAGAGACTTTTATTTTGAAATCAGGCAGGACCAGGGTAAGCTGCGAAAACAAACAGGCTTCAGGGCGCGAAAAACTTTGTTAGACAAGTCATACATTTTTCTCTCGTGTGCAATCGTTCTCCATACGCACACTACACCATATAAGCTCGATATTTTTCTTACTGTTTACTTGAAGTTTATGTACTTTGTCTTCGTTTCGGATGACATCCTTTTTTTGAATCTTATTTTTTCGTGTTGAAGTGTTATTTTTGTGAACTACCGGTGTTACCAGATACATAACGTATGTCTTTCTCTCCAACTGGCTTTGTATTTCTCTCCAATTATTGTGATTCTGTACTTAAGCATCTGTGGTTGTCACTAATATTTTGCATGTTCTATTTGTATATGTTCTGTCTTTTCCATAGGCCACCCAGAAGAGATTCAGGCACTCCCTCAAGATTGCTGGGTCATGCAATTAATGCCAAACTTACAGAACTGTGATGTCAGTACAAAAACAAAAATGGCCATTTTTAAATAAATTCAACAAAAGAAAACAGAAGAGTTGTGTGTTTCTTCCTCTTTATAATGATACTATGGTTAGTTTTAAGTAAATACTATAGTGAAAACAATTAGAAATGCAGAAAACATGAAACCATAGTAGAATATGAACTATATTTAAACAATATATCAGAATATATGTGAGAAATATAAGTCTGAAATATATAGGTCATGTGATCACAATTTTCATCAAGGGTCCCGTGATCATTCTTCTTAGTGCCATATATTTAAATATATTTAATTATATGCAGAAAATATAAGAAAGTGGCCAATTTCAAACATGTACTTATATGTTGACATATATTGATACACATATGTAAATATATGTATTTAACATAGATGTAAATATATGTATTTAACATAGATGCCCTTATACTGGAATATATTCAAGCTGCATATATGTCAATATGTTATTTTTCTGTACCGTTTCTGAGATTCTGAGTTTCCACGGGTGGAGTTTAGCGTGAATATTTATGAGATTGTGGTACATGCACGCCCCTAAACACGGAATACTGAAGCGTGAATCAAAGGGAACTGAAAATGTTGGCAGTCGTTAAAAGACTACGGTGATTTAACACGTTTTTGGATGTTGTCATGGGTTAAGAAGGAAACATGACCATTTCGTGGTCGGGGAAATTATGCAATTAACCTCGATGTTCTGATTGTGTTGCAGCCACTCAAGCAAAACGTCATGTCAGACAAAATCATATAAATCTGTATCTATATCTGACGTCGCTTGACTATGTAGAATATTAGCTATTGTAGCCTACACCTGTAGGCTATGCTGATGGTAGTCCTAGCCTCTTTTTTTTTTTTTTTTTATCGTTTTGATTGTAGCCCAGCCTGTGTGCTTCTGTGGTGACAGTGACTTGGCATCAGATTGACTCACTGTATATCAACACAAGTCTAATAAACAAGCCTGTTATCATGTTTCCATTCGTGTTCCTTGCACACTTGTGTTTGTGTGCAGACTTGGGAAAATAAGATAGCACATTATCACATTATATCTTCAAGACATGGGCTTAACATCAGTAGGCCTATTAACTCAATAAAAGTTCATGAAAAGTTATGCTTTAAAAAACTATTTCATCATACCAAAGTAGCCTATCATGTGTGCAAGAATAATATTTAAAAAATAAAGTCTGGGTAATCAGCTTTCAGAAATTGGGTGCCCTGTCTATCAGATGTTTATACTTTTCAGTGCCCAACTAACAATTCTAATGTTACATTGTAAGATAGAGTCTAGCCAAGTTAGGCAAATATTCATAGGGAATAGTGGAACAGCAGTTCTTGGTCTGGTAACCCAGCTGGCATCCTGACGTCAATTTGACATCAACAAGTAGTCAAGATTTTGACCAACATGTATGACGTGCATAAATATGCATAATTTCATTATATTTTGTAATGATTTCCTTGTGGTTGTAAAGAGGCCCAACAAAGGTATCAATCTAACATGTTTTTTCTGGTCCCTACATCTCAGGTCTATATTATTGACATTAAATCAACGTTGATTTGATGTCAGGAAATAAGACGTCAAATTGATGTGAAATTTATGTCAAAACAACGTCTGTTAAAATGTCTGAAAAGGTATATTATTAGCCTACTCATTGTAAATCGACGCGAGTTTTTCAACATCCTGACCCACACAGCAGAGGGTTCCAAAACGGACCCTCTGCGGCGGACTCCGTGCGGATTCGCACATCGAACGCGCCCTTTCCAGTCCTAACGGCTCCTTCAGTTTTCAAATTTCTCGTTGATGAAGTGGAAGACGAAACAGCGGCGTCTGAAGGCTCACTGTAAGTATGCTCCTATATGCTTTATTTATGCAGCTACCGAGTCTATCCACTGAAAAAGTACTTCCATAACACAAGTAACCTACTTATCTAGCTTTATTTGCTGATATTATCCGAAGATTTGCTGGTCTGCAGATATTGCTCATATTTACACACCAGCTACGGTCTAGCTGCTAGCTTTCGCAAGCTAATTTAGCCCACTTTAGACAGGGCTAAATCCTGTCCAACTAGGGCTTTGTTACCCTTTTAATGAAAGCTAAACTCAGAACTGAGTTTAAAATGAGCAACGTTTAATTTGGTTTAACGCTAACTTTGTGTTTGTGAACAACAAAAGTTGGCTTGCGTTAGCTAGCGTTAGCTTGTTAGCTAACGATAGCATTAAAGTTAGCAACAGGAAAACTAGTTTTTGTTAACGTTATGAAAGCTTAGATGTTGGACTCGGGAGTCTTTAAGAAAACGTAGGCCAATTCGGATGTGTCTAAACATCATTTCTTTCTGGGAGGGAGGCTGATTTCACATTGTTCACCAGTCCGGGATAACGTTAGCTGCTAGCTAATGGTTTTAAATTATGAATGACGTTAGCAGTAGCCTGCTAGTTCTAATAAGGTAGCGCTAACCAGCTGCCGCATGCTCAAACACATACGTCATAGCTCGACATTCTCTGCTGGCAGCAACAAATAGCTTTGGGACTCGTGCTTATATTTTGTACACGTTAGAAACCAGCAAACAGGCCTACTATTCAATCTAAAAAGTCCGGTTTCCAGACGTGTTTCCTGGTGACTTTTTAGATTTAACTGTAGCTGCTAGAGATTACTCTCTAACTTTTACGAAATATAAATGCACAAAGGGCACGAGGCTATTTGTTTTAAATTTTCATGTAGAAATACTGTCGTCTACGAGTTCATTTAATGACATTGAACGTTCCTTGGAGTAAGATTTAACTGAGCAGAGGCAAAATAGAAGAGGCAGTTGTTGACTTCATGTATGTCCTTGCTTTGCCTTGGCACAGACCAGACACTTTGTTGTGAATGTTTAGAATATATGGGAAGAGGAGCTAAAATGATCAGCACCATATTCTGTGGATCCCAATATAATGCATTTTAATGGGGTGTATTATTGGTTATGATAAATATTTGGCCATTTCTTTCTGATGATAAAAGTAATGCATATTTATGTATCTGTGTTGCAGGTCATTCACAAGTGGCTCCAGTCTGGTTTGGGGGTTCTGCCATCCAAGTAAAGTAAGCTTTACAGTTTTACATTTGATTTATTTGACTTTTGGTCTAAACATTAATAATAAAAAATAACCATATGCCTCTGTAACTGGTGTTACTAGTTCAGGACGAAGTGAAGGTAAATGTCAACATGCTTAAATGCCTTTGTCTGCTGTAATAAAACCCACCCTCTACCTCAAAAGCTCTCTAATGAAATGTACATTTATGTATCTGCGTTACAGGTTATTCACAAGTGGCTCCAGTCTGGTTTGGGGGTCTACGCTTTCTCATCCTGTCCTGCCACCCAAGTGAAGTAAGCTATACAGTTTTACATTTGATTTATTTGACTTTTGGTCTAAACATCAATAATAAAAATAACCATATGCCTCTGTAACTGGTGTTACTAGTTCAGGACGAAGTGAAGGTAAATGTCAACATGCTTAAATGCCTTTGTCTGCTGTAATAAAACCTACCCTCTACCTCAAAAGCTCTCTAATGAAATGTACATTTATGTATCTGCGTTACAGGTTATTCACAAGTGGCTCCAGTCTGGTTTGGGGGTCTAAGCTTTCTCATCCTGTCCTGCCACCCAAGTGAAGTAAGATATACAGTTTTACATTTGATTTATTTGACTTTTGGTCTAAACATCAATAATAAAAAATAACCATATGCCTCTGTAACTGGTGTTACTAGTTCAGGACGAAGTGAAGGTAAATGTCAACATGCTTAAATGCCTTTGTCTGCTGTAATAAAACCTACCCTCTACCTCAAAAGCTCTCTAATGAAATGTACATTTATGTATCTGCGTTACAGGTTATTCACAAGTGGCTCCAGTCTGGTTTGGGGGTCTACGCTTTCTCATCCTGTCCTGCCACCCAAGTGAAGTAAGCTATACAGTTTTACATTTGATTTATTTGACTTTTGGTCTAAACATTAATAATAAAAATAACCATATGCCTCTGTAACTGGTGTTACTAGTTCAGGACGAAGTGAAGGTAAATGTCAACATGCTTAAATGCCTTTGTCTGCTGTAATAAAACCTACCCTCTACCTCAAAAGCTCTCTAATGAAATGTACATTTATGTATCTGCGTTACAGGTTATTCACAAGTGGCTCCAGTCTGGTTTGGGGGTCTACGCTTTCTCATCCTGTCCTGCCACCCAAGTGAAGTAAGCTATACAGTTTTACATTTGATTTATTTGACTTTTGGTCTAAACATTAATAATAAAAAATAACCATATGCCTCTGTAACTGGTGTTACTAGTTCAGGACGAAGTGAAGGTAAATGTCAACATGCTTAAATGCCTTTGTCTGCTGTAATAAAACCTACCCTCTACCTCAAAGCTCTCTAATGAAATGTACATTTATGTATCTGCGTTACAGGTTATTCACAAGTGGCTCCAGTCTGGTTTGGGGGTCTACGCTTTCTCATCCTGTCCTGCCACCCAAGTGAAGTAAGCTATACAGTTTTACATTTGATTTATTTGACTTTTGGTCTAAACATTAATAATAAAAATAACCATATGCCTCTGTAACTGGTGTTACTAGTTCAGGACGAAGTGAAGGTAAATGTCAACATGCTTAAATTCCTTTGTCTGCTGTAATAAAACCTACCCTCTACCTCAAAGCTCTCTAATGAAATGTACATTTATGTATCTGCGTTACAGGTTATTCACAAGTGGCTCCAGTTTGGTTTGGGGGTCTACGCTTTCTCATCCTGTCCTGCCACCTAAGTGAAGTAAGCTATACAGTTTTACATTTGATTTATTTGACTTTTGGTCTAAACATTAATAATAAAAATAACCATATGCCTCTGTAACTGGTGTTACTAGTTCAGGACGAAGTGAAGGTAAATGTCAACATGCTTAAATGCCTTTGTCTGCTGTAATAAAACCTACCCTCTACCTCAAAAGCTCTCTAATGAAATGTACATTTATGTATCTGCGTTACAGGTTATTCACAAGTGGCTCCAGTCTGGTTTGGGGGTCTACGCTTTCTCATCCTGTCCTGCCACCCAAGTGAAGTAAGCTATACAGTTTTACATTTGATTTATTTGACTTTTGGTCTAAACATTAATAATAAAAATAACCATATGCCTCTGTAACTGGTGTTACTAGTTCAGGACGAAGTGAAGGTAAATGTCAACATGCTTAAATGCCTTTGTCTGCTGTAATAAAACCTACCCTCTACCGAAAAGCTCTCTAATGAAATGTACATTTATGTATCTGTGTTACAGGTTATTCACAAGTGGCTCCAGTCTGGTTTGGGGGTCTACGCTTTCTCATCCTGTCCTGAGTGATTCTTGACATTGAAATTATATCAAAATTTGTCAATAAATGTTCATACTTTTGTCATTAATGTTTGATTTCGGATTTATGTTGAATTGACAGCGAAGCTTGATATTGAATGATAGCAAAATAGCATTAAAACATTGTCTTCCTATGCATCAACATCATGACATCTTGACATCAAATAAATGTTGAATTGACATCAAATGCTAACAAAACTTGACATGGAAATGACATCAACATCATGACATCTTGATGTCAAATAAATGTTGAATTGACATCAAAGCCTGATATTGAATGATATCAAAATAGCATCAAAACGTAATCAACCATCATGACATCAAATACATGTTGAATTGACATCAAATCCCGACAAAACATGACATCAAAATAACATCAAAATGACATCAGCAGAGGTCAAAATCTTGACATCAAATTGACATCAGTACATTGACGTCAATATGACTTTCATTCTAGACCTATTTCGTGACGTAATTTTGACATCAATGTTCGATGTCATATTGATGTCAAATTGATATCAAATGCCCACTGGGAAGGTCAAACATGTAAATTCAAAGCATACAACAGCATAGCTACAGCCTGTCTGGCAATGAACAGACAAGGATTTGGAGAAATAACGCCCATGGAGAAATTCATTTATCGCTTGAAAGACTGGAGTGGTGTCTTGGTGAGTGCTGGTAAACATGTTTTCATCAGAGTGGTAGGCTAAGGCCTAACTTTACTTAACATAACCAATATGAGTGCATGGTCATAGATAGATAGATAGATAGATGTTTTATTGATCCCCAAGGGGAAATTCAAAAATAGGGGAATATTCAAGAATACTGCTCTCCTAACAATAACAACATGATTGTACAAAACAAGTTTTATTACTGAAGTTATTGTACCAATATAGTGTACAGCACAAGTCTTTCTTTCTTTTTAACTATAGCTAGCATGTTTGTGTAGGCCAGCATGCATACCAAAGCTTGAAACTCACTTGGAACATCACACAAAACAAATGGTGAAGCCTACTGACACTTTAAAGACAACAGCGATAAATCCTTTGGCGTCGAATGTAGACGCAAGAGGGCAACGGAAACTTCTCGGATGTTCTGTGATTGGTTCGCCAACATCAGGCGAACATAGAGCTCCCCAGTCCCGCCCCTCCTCCGAGAGAGGTGCTAGTCCGGAAGTAAAATTCTCATTCATTTCTCCCATTGACTTCTGGAAAAATTCGGATATAAAGAGTTTTAGACCATGCCTTAGGCTAACCAGCTACGATGTGACTCATAAGCATATAACTTATAATTTCGAGTGAAAAAATGAACAGAAAATGTAAAAAAAGCGAAAGGTACAAGACTGTGTACATATCTTAAATTCCGAGATAGAGAACTCAAATCCCAGGATGCTTTGCAAACGTACACACATTTCCAACATTTGCAGCCTAAAGATAGTTTAACATGGTTCCATATTAATCTGAGAAAAGAAGATGATTACTTCCTACCGTTTCCATTGAGTAAATTCAACCTTCAAGATGAGAAAACCGTTATTTTTCGGAAGACCACACATCGGTCCTGATCAGCCCTGCAGCCATTTTAAGTTTTGAAGTTCCAGCGAGACGAAGCTGGACGATAGGCGCGGGAAAAGCTGAGTACAGTTTGTTTGGCATTGCCATGGCAACGGCGATCTCTACCAATCAAAGGCTCTGCTTTCACCAGTTTTACACGTTAGGGTGTCGGGTAGTGTAGTACTCTCTCGTTAAATCGTGAATAAAGCATTGTTTTCTCAAAACAAGGTTGATGCCCCCATTAACTTTTGACATCTATATGAGCAGGTATAATCGCTTAGTCACATCGTAGCTGGTTTTAAGTCTACCATGGACGGTTACGATGTTATGGCTTATTCTCCAATTGTCAATGGAGAAATTGTATTGGATTTTTACTTCCGGACTAGGCTGTGGGCGGGACTGGGGAGCTCTATTAGGGCGTAGACTGGCTTTTAGCAGCGGGATTGAAATCACCGCGCAAGGCAGTATGGGAAAACCCAGGCTACGTCGAAGCCACGCTGAAGCTACGATAGCAGAGAAACTGAAGCTAAACCGATGAGACGTAAGTAACTTCTATATCTATAACTATGTGTTATACTACCATTTAAGCAATTCCAGCGTTATATTAGAATATGGGTAGCAAGGCGAAAGTAAGCAGAACGGAGGAATAGATTGTTTGCTTGTGATATGTTGCTTGTTTGTTTGTATGAAAATATGTAGGCCTACTTAAAATGGTACGTAATAAAATTAGTCATCGTGTTTATGTGGTAACGTTAAAAGCATGCCAGCAACGCACATTGTTTTCGACTAAACCCATATAAAGTGAAGCCGTAACCTAGGCCTAACTAAATTCGGTACTTGGTTAGCTGTAACTATTTTCTGAGGCTGTTGAGTGGTGAACAGGTGGCCTGTTGATTTGGTGCGTTTTAAACGGCCTCAAAAATGGTTAGCCTACAGTTAACACCAAATTACCCTAAATTCTGATTAGAGTGACTGTAGTGGAGCTGAATCGAGCTGAATTTGTTTTGGCTATGCCGAAGATCCTTGCAATGATGTGATGCATTTGCTACATGAGTGATGCCATAATTAAAAATCAAAACGTTCATTTGTTATGTTCCTATTGACATAAAGAATTATTGAGAGTTGTCATGTAAAACAAAGACATCTAGGAGTTCTACAACGTTTGACCAGTACAATTACTAATACTGTATTCATGGGTTTCATCAGGTCCCTTTACACAGGCGTATACAATCAAGCACCTTGATTATGAATGCAGACTGCATGGTGCTTGATTAATACACCTGTGGAAATGGACTTGAATTCATGGGTTTCATCAGGTCCCTTTGCACAGGTGTATTAATCAAGCAATATGCAGTCTGCATTGATAATCAAGGTGCTTGATTGTATACACCTGTGGAAAGGGACCTGATGAAATCCATGAATAGTCAGTTTGACTTTAGAGGCCTGTTAGTTGATCACTACTAGAATCTTAGCAGAAGTTGGATAATGTTCTCTAATAAGTTAATGTTATCCATATGTCTTCCTATCACTGCAGTTACATTCTTCCATACTGTCTAGCGGTCAGAAGCCGCAATTACGAAGTTGTTCAGACCCAGGATGCACGCTGCTCCACTGCCCTTTCTGCCCAGAGTACAAGGGTGACTATGCCAGGTTGGAAACGCACATGCAGAGCCATTTGAAAACGGTGGTACATTATGGAGGTATGTTTGAGATTGATAGTTAAGCCCTTAGCCCTGTATCATGGTCTTCTATGAAACTGTATGGATTGGTTCTGAAATTACAAAAGGTTCTGAAAGTAATGTTATTAGTAATGAAGTGAAGTTGCCATTCAATTGTTTCATGTAACGTTAGCAGGCTATTTGATGTTTATATCTATTTCGTATTTAATTATTCTTTTGTTGTTCAGAATATGTGATCTACAAATGCAATTAGGGCTGCAGAAAGGGCAGTCACCACCACTGCGGTTGTGGCCTCACCTTTCCCAGGAAGAGTACCTTTGAAATCTACAGGATTGCTCATTTGTTGCATGCTTGGTGCTTAAACACAGGCTATGGGAGGTACTTGATACAAGATGTACAATTTCCAAAGTAGCTCCCATGGCACACGCACACACCAACACACACACGCACACACCAACACACGCACGCACACACACACACACCAACACACACACACACACAGGCCAAGATTTTGTTTTACTTTTATTTATTTTATCTTGCATGGCCTGCAGAAGTTTCTCTTCTGTGTTTGTTCTACAACAAAGTATTGGCGAAATCTACAGGATTGCGCATTTGCACATTTGCACATGAAAAAAGTTGATCTGTTCTGGGTTTGTCCTATAATAAAGTTTAGGCTACTTTGCAAATAAATGGTTGTTGTGTCTTTATTGAACAATCCATATTGAGTATGAACTTGAGCTATGCTGTCTGATTACATAATGCTCCATATACCTTAAACACATTTGCTCAATGACCAGGATATTAATCAATATTTTTAATTTGTTGGGATACACAGCCTGGGAATAGTGAAAGACATTTGACTGTAGTCAGCCTATGGACTACTTCATCGGAGAGGGTGCTGCAGGGATGGAGGATCAATGGGGAGGGGGGAATGATGTGTTGGGTTTGTGTATTGTTGAGCTAAATCCTTGTAAATGCAAAGCAATATTATGAGACTAATGCTTTGCCAGCTGATTTGTGACTTACAAAGGAGTGAAGGGAAAACACTACTGCAGCATTTTTGTGTCCAAAATATTGTATTGTACAGTAGGCCTATCCTACAATCCACTGTCTGGTACAGAAACACCACACAGGCTGAGAGAAGGGCTCTACAACATGTTATAAAGTCTGCAGAGAGGATCATAAGAACAAAACTTCCCTCTATGGAAAACATGTATGCACAGCGCTGCCAGAAGAGAGCAGAGAGAATCATCAAAGACTCCTTTCACCCAGCTCACTCTCTGTTCAGACACACACAGCACATACAACTTGTGACAAACCTGTAAACATGTGGAATATGGGAAAGGTGCAATACTACAAAGGGGAATAAGGGCAATATGCAATATCTTATACTGTACTGTATATGGGACTACATGCAAGGCTAACAAGGGGACAATGTGCAATACTTTGTCAGTGTAATGTGGAGATTATGTGCAATACTAGGGACAATGCGATATCTTGTGCGATACTATTAATGAATCAGGTGCAATATTATTAGTGGGACAACTGTTTAGCAACAATGTGACTGAGTAATATTCTAACAGTGGAATGTGGGGATCATGTGCAATATCAATATTATTATGGGAAAATGTTTATATCTGGTGCAATATGGAAATCCGGTGCAATATCAATGGGACAACTGTGCAATATCTAAACTGCAATATGAGAAGTATGCACTTGTATCCACATGGGACAGGGTGCAATATCTTGGATGTGTGACACTTGCGCGCACGCACACACACACACACACACACACACACACACACGGTCTCAGGGACGCAGGATTTGCACTGTAGGCTACTGCACTTAAACTACTCTGCCTCTGTGGGACTGTAGGCTATTCTTAGGCTGGGTACACAGTATAATTTGACGTCAATGTTTGCCTGATGTCTTGTATGAATCATGTTTTTGTCATGTATGCTTTTAAATATTTGTCATGTCTGCTTTTAAATATTTGACTTGAAGGGCCTGCACAATAATTCCAATTTGTCTATGGTTTATGCACAAATGGCCAATAAAGAACTGACTTTTGACAATTCAGTAGCATGGTGCTTATGCAGTGGTAACTTTATGAATATCGTTTTTTTCGTATCCAAATAATTGCATTAACTGTAGGCGCTGATGTGCAGTAATTCTGTAATTATTATAGGAAATACTGTCGTGATACTGCAGTACAATAAAAAAAATTTCGTAACGGATAATCTATTTAACAAGTAGGCCTACAACAATGCACTGCACAACCATTTTCAACTTATTCTGCTGGATTGCGTTTAAACTTAGTTCTGCTTTACTAAGTTTGGTTCAATGCTAATGGAAAGCGGGCTGTGCCCTTATGCTAATGGAAAGCGGGCTGTGCCCTTACTTTGACATACATGTTAGACCGGATGTTAATAGTTCCTTGAAGAAGGAGAAGAAGAAAAGGGGGTGACCGACGATATTCGTTCCAAGGGCTGCTACAGTGAAACTCGACACTACGCTTGAATCATCTACCACGCTCTGCCAGGATCAACTTGCAAGACGTCTTAATGTCCACGGTCTACAGATAAGTCCACAATCAGAGACTTTGAATTAAAGTACCGGTTGAATTTAGCGACGGTCAACATTGGACATTTGATGCATAACATATATTAGTCTATGGTATTTTTTGTGTTTAAAAGATGATTGAGTAATTTCATGTAAATTGTGTGACCTAAAGGTGAAAATAGACTGAATTCAAATAAGGTGAATTCATTTCACACTGTTTATTGTCTGAACCTAAACAAAAGGTGTAGCCTGTCTAATTGTAGATCAGTCACACTGTCTGATATTGATATTGTTGTTCTTTGCTTATCTTAGTGTATCTTGAGGGGTAAATGTCTGAAGTGAGTGGTTACAGGCCTATAGTTCAAAATTTGGTTAGACTCACTTAACATATTACAACATACACTTAAAGGTGTGCAACGTAAACAGACACATAGATAAACAAGATGGCAAAACCCACAGAAGAAGCAGACAAGATATCAGAACTCAATGAAGAAGCAGACAAGACACCGCAGGTCAGGTCTAGCTCTCGTGAGCGAAATCTAACAGAAAAGGGTCAAGAGTTACATGAACAAGAAGCAAGGAAAATGAGAAAGCATTCAATAAAACATATGAAGTGTGGCGACAGACAGCAAGGGAAATAAGAACACAGCTCAAGTCGTGCTGCTCAGATGAAGAGCTTAATTCATGCCAAGTCAACATTAAATCTAAGCTCGACACAGTTGCTCAACATTATCAAGCCATGCAGCGAAATCAAAGTACGACTCCTAACATTGTAAGTCGAACTGATGCATGTGGCTCTATAACAGCAGAGATCCGTGAACTTGTTGCCAGGCGACTAAAGGACATAGATGAAGCTTTTAACGATCATCTCGAAAAGGAAAGAGTGAGGATGATATTAAATAAGCATGAGTACGGGTCAGTCTTCGGCGCAACAAATACTGAAACTGAGTTCTTTGAGCCACCTGAGCCACCTGAAGCATCAGATAAGATCTCTAATGCCAACTCCGGAGCATCTAGCAAACGTGCCGATGCTGAGGCTGAGCTCGCTGCCAGATTAGAACAAGCAAGGGCCATGCAAGAACTACATGCTCAACAGTCAAAGCTTGATGAACTGGAGAGTGAATGGAAATCCAGGGAGGCTGAAATGAAATTAAAAATGCAAAGTGCAAAATAAGTGCACTCAAAAATATTCACACACCTGACCCTTCACGGGCTCAGTAGTTCTGTCTGTAGTTTCCTTTGCGCAAAAATGGCCAGATTTCGAAATTAACACGGAACACCACTCCTGTCGAACCGAACTTGTTTTCCGACCTTAATTCTGTTTGTGTACAGTATTCAGATGTCCGCACATACCTCTGCTCCGTAGGGAGACCGCTGGAACTCTCACCGGCTGCCTCTCCTCACGGGTCGAGTGCGAATGGCAGAATCACGTTGGTGGCAGAAAACTGTTGAATACTATGGCTCCTTATTGAACAAGTGTTCAGGGTTCGATTAGGCAGAGAGGACACGTGCAACATGCAAACAAGTAAGATATCTGCACTGTAACAAATCGCTTTGAATTAAACTCACACTTTTGAAGGCCAATAACGAGAGGAAGAGTTGAACACTGCCTACCTGTATGGCGACCGGACCGGATGAACAGAGAAATAAGTTGCAGAACAACTTTAATTAAGTAATGTGCAGCCTACAATGGTGTAGAGTTCGCCCCCTGTTGTTCAAATATTAGAAATTATTATCATATATATTTATACAGTGGGTACGGGTTGAGAATGCACCTTCTCCCGCGGGACTCCCGAAGAGATCCCGCAGTGCGTCAAGCCGATTTTTTTCGAGGCTAAGGCAATGTACCCAAACAACCACCAGGTGGCAGAAAGTTTCAACTGCATTTAATGATGAAGACCGCATATCCGTCAATAGTCGACTCCTTCATCTCATTGAATCATTAAAATGAAGGTGATGACTGGCGAAATTATTCAAACGACACTTCAATGAACCATTGTTGAAATGAATGAAAATGGTTATAGAAATCGCCTACAGCCAGCGTTATAAGAAATATATAAGTAATAGTTAAAGTCTTCTTCCGTATTAAACAGATAGCCTACGGGACGCTCTTTGTTCCGTAGGCTATTTTAAGGAACTACTCAATGCACACACACTGGGTAAACTGGCGCGCTACAAACATTAAAATGTCAAATCATATTTATTTCTCTTTGTCGCCATGATATTGGGGGAAACGCGGAGAGGCGAGATGGTCAGTCCTCGTATTTGTTCTTCGCGTTTCGTTATAAGAAATATATAAGTAATAGTTAAAGTCTTCTTCTGTATTAAACAGATAGCCTACGGGACGCTCTTTGTTCCGTATTTTAAGGAACTACTCAATGCACACACACTGGGTAAACTGGCGCGCTACAAACATTAAAATGTCAAATCATATTTATTTCTCTTTGTCGCCATGATATTGGGGGAAACGCGGAGAGGCGAGATGGTCAGTCCTCGTATTTTTTCTTCGCGTTTCGTTATAAGAAATATATAAGTAATAGTTAAAGTCTTCTTCTGTATTCTCTGCCACATTCGACAACATCATTCAAGTTCCTTCTCAGCACGATGACGTGACTTTGCTTGCTGTTGGCCCAGAACAACATGCTCGAATTCACCAACAGAGTCGCGGCAACGTTGGTAGATACGGATGCCTGCTCTTCAGAGCCATCACCACAAAGGAGCACTACAGAGCCTGGTGCAAAACCACCAACTGGGATGGATCGAAGGGCAAGCAAGCACTGCCACACAACGTCAAGACCTTTGTGTTGTCAACACTAAGCAGAAAGTTTCCTACGATGGGGAGAAGTGGCCGCAAGGACTGCATCGATAAGATCAACGAATGCCTTCGCAAGCCCCGAAACCCTGGCGATACATTTTCTTTCCTTTAATTCAATAAAACATTGTTTATCTGAAGAACTTTTCCGAGGTTGTCTTGTCTACCAAATCCTAAACTTAAATAGAGTAAACATTTTATCTTATGAAAAAACTCTTAGGGGGAACAGTTAGGCAGCCCTTCCTCCATTATCGTAGTAGGACTATAAGCAATTTATTAGAGGGGTCAAAAAAAACTCATAAAGTAGGCTAGACTAAATGTTAAATCTTTAAATCTTAAATCTTTCAAATGCAAATTAGGTGGATGGGCTTTTTAATGGGCCTGCTGCAGGTGAGAGGACAAATCCTAATTTATTGTTTTTAGAAAGTGCCATTATCATTGCCATATTCTCTTAAAACATAGGCTATATATTTGAAAACGAGTTGATTAAAGGCTTCTAATGGTGTTTCTATAATATGATAAAAGCAGAGATTGAGATGTGTGTTTGGAACAGTTTTTCAAATCCCCCGGGGATATTTAGACTCCAGGGTGTTAAGCACTCATTCACAACTGTCCCATCGCTAAATGCTCTCTTGTGTTGCGTGATCACACAAGTATACCTGTCGTAGTGTGCTTTTAATTTGATAGGCCTAATTATTATCTCCGCCAAGGATATAACAAAGTCTATGGATTTGCTATCCAGTAGCCTAATAATTAGGCTATGTGCCACGTCCGATTTCGCAAGTGGTGTAGTAGGCTACATTTAAAAATCGACAGCCGCCTGTGAGATTCATTTCATGAAGAGCAATTGTCTTGTGCGATCATTCCCCCTCCCCCACACTCGTCTAACCAGTTCACTACATTATAGCCTATATGCGGCACTGAGGACGACACTTGAGCCCGACACTATGTCAATGTAAAAATGTGTGTGAGTGCGCGCTGAACCACGAATTAACATATTAACTTTTCTTTTCAGCAGACATCGCAAACATAAAATTAATCTCAAAACAGAAAGTCTGGGAGGTGCCTCGACTGGGTTTCGAACCCCGATCGCTGGCGTACGACACCTTTGCTTTAACCACTTGCGCCACAGTTGGATGTGAGCCTCAGCAGGCTTTATTCGGCAGATGTACTTGAAACGCCGATCAAAAGTTCTGACATGTTAAACTGACGTTAGTTATTAATTCACCACATGATAAAATGCTGTCATATAGCTTGACGCCCAGCAGCCTATGGTAGTCTATGCCTATCTCTGAATAACATGAACATGCATAGCCTACGATACATAGCCTACGTTGCTAGAAACTTATTTTGCGGAGCTAGGCCTGCTAGTCGATGGTTACAATGAATTACCCTCACTGCCCTATCGCATATCTGACCATCCATTGTTACAATGTTACAAAATGCGCGATCTTCTCCATGCATGTAGCCTACGGTTATAAGTAAAGTGACAAGCATAGGCATGTATTAAAGAGATTTCTGTTAAATACATTTTATTTTCAGTCGTCAAAAGTGGTGGGGACAAAATCTGTGATAACAAGTGCTGGCTACCCAGCGTCGCCGGTTAAAATGAACATGCCTCCGTTTTAAAATAGCCTACACATAAGTATTCCTAGCATGTAAATGTTGCCAAAATGTCCATCTTGTCCATCTCTTTCGTCTTCGCCTTGACGTTGACAATAATAGCCTATTCACGGAAATGCGGTCTTGTAACCGTAATGAATTCATGAATTAATCTAAGGTTGCCTTTCGAGTATTTCAGGTTGAATTGAAGGCTATTTCCTTCTGATAGGCCTATATGTTTCTAAAACCATTTTCATTAATTTCAACAATGGTTTATTGAAACGTCGTTTGATTAATTTAGCCTGTCATCACTTTCATTTTAATGATTAAATGAGACGGATATGCGGAGCATTTCTCTCCCTCTCCATTGACCAAAACGTTGCTCTGGCATCTCTGCTGGACTGACTGAGTTATAGGCTACGTCGAGTGAGAGAGCTGTGAGGTAGGCTGTAAACATTCGAAAACTCTGCAACTGCAATCTAACATGCCGAGCGTCATGTCTCTTTTCTCTGCTTGTCACCAGCGCGGTGTCCTCGGGTTTTTCCATGAGCCGAACCTTCATATTATTAGGGCGGTCTATGTTGCCCCCTTGCGGTTGCAGTTTTCCCGATGCTTCGGGAGTCCCGATGTGCGGGAAAGAAAGGAGCATTCTCAACCCGTACCATCTGTATTATATCATATATATATATATATATATATATATGTGTGTGTGTGTGTGTGTGTGTGTGTGTGTAGGCCTATGTGTGTGCATGTGTGTGTGTGTGTGTGTGTGTGTGTGTGTGTGTGTGTGTGTGTGTGTGTATGTGTGTGTTGGTGTGTGTGTGAGGGTCTGTGTGTCTGTGTTTATGTATATGTGCGTGTGTGTGTGTGTGTATTTTTATGTATTTTATGTATTTTATTTACTTTATTATTTATTTATTACCCTCTTCCTCCTCACTCTCTCACACACACACACACACTCCTGACTGCCCTCTTACCCCACCTAACCTACAGTAACTCCCCACATACTCAGCACACTGGTCACCCCCCCCCCCCCCCCCCCCGCCCCCTACACACACACAGTCTGCCCCTTACCAGCTTCTTATTAGCCACATACATACAACACACTGCCCCCTCCCCCCCCCCGCCCCCTACACACACACAGTCTGCCCCTTACCAGCTTCTTATTAGCCACATACATACAACACACTGCCCCCTCCTCTGAACCATCAGTATGCCACTGCCCCACACACACAGCACACTGCACCCCCCCTCCCCCAGCACACACACACACTGCCCCTACCAGCTTCTTATGCCACATACATACAACACACTGCCCCCCCCCCTACACATATACGCTGCCCCTTAACCCTCCAACCCCACATACATACAGTACACCACTATTACCCCCCCCCCCCCTTTTTACCCACTACCACTCCACCCAAGACATCACACATGCCTGCCCTTAGGATTCCCTTGCCCTCACACACTCACACACACACACACACACACACACACACACACACACACACACACACACACACACACACACACACTTACATGCTCCCTCTATAGCACAACCCCAGGCAGTTGGGTTGGCCCCTTGAGCCGTGGATCTGCCCAAGGTTTCTTCCTGAACAAGGGAGTTTTTCCTTGCCCCTGTTGCTCCTGGGTGTCCCTTGGTGCTCCCCAACCCCTCTTTGTTTAGTATCTTTTATTTTTCTTTCTAATTTATTTCTGGACACTTCAGCACAATGAATCTCATTACTTATAAATTCTTTTTATGAGTACATGACAATAAACTTGAACCTTGAACCTTATCAGACTGAGCTGTTACAAATTTGATGATGTTATTAAACTGAACAAGTGGCCATGTCTGTCACAGGACTAGACTGCCAAACAGCAGGCTATAAGGTGTGTGCATATCTCTCTTTCTCTCTCTCTCTGCAAATCTTTTTAATTACTTTGTATGAGAGTGGAGCATAATAGTAAGGGATTAAAAGCTAAACATCAGCTCGTATCCATCAAAGCAATCAGGCTACTGGAGAAGCTGAGTTATGAATTCAACAGCACCGAATAGTTATTTGATGGGTTTTGAATGGCACATTGTATACATATTTTTTTCATTCTTATATTGTTTAACTGTTTAATATGTCTGCTATTTATTATTTTTGCTCTTCCCTGGCTGTTGTAACAAGTAGCCTACATTTCCCCAGTGTGGGATCAAATAAAATCTACTCCTATCTTATCATTATTGTCTATTTTCATGCAATCTCTCATTAGATTAGTCAATGATAAAACAAAACTGCCTTGAACAGTGGGCTATAACATATCCACAGAGAACCCAAAACAGACCCAAAGAACCCAAATCACAAATCAGCAGCACAAAACTAGATTAGGTTAGAGTGTGGAATATATGCTGACGAACCACTGACTAGTCTGGCATACTGTAGCTGCTCAATGCAAATCAAACCAGCTAATAGGCTAACTGAAATAAAACCATGGCAATCTCAAGGTGTGGTGAAGGGTATGTGATGATGTGGGGTTATTTTAATTCCAAAGGCCAAGGAGACTTTATCAGGGTGCATTATCTTTGGCATGTTAAAACAGCACACTTTGCATTTTGCTACCCCAGAGTTAATTTGCAATGTAACTGCCATATGGTATTTAAATTCAATTAACAATAGGATCTCCTTATATGGGCAAAGATGGCAGCCTTGGTTCCTTTTTGTAGGCGAAGTTTAGCAGTCTATAAACTCCACCAGGTGGAGTAGAGCTGCAGAGTGTGTGTGTGTGTGTGTGTGTGTGTGTGTGTGTGTGTGTGTGTGTGTGTGTGTGTGTGTGTGTGTGTGTGTGTGTGTGTGCTGTAGGAGAGCTGTTGACTGGCTGTTCAGCTGCCAGTGTGTTGTTCTCTCCCGCCGTTGACACACTGAGCACAGGGTGAGAGGGGCGCCCCCTGCAGGTGGTCACAGGTGCAGCGCTCCATAAAGGTGGGGGTCCAGTTCCTCCAGCAGGACCAGCATGATGCTGCATGCTGTATCTCCCTTCCTGTGCACCATGTCCACCAGGCAGCTCACCTGGTCCTGCAGCACCTGGTTCCTCTGCAGGACCTCTTCAGCCTCCCTGCTGCTCAGCACAGGAGGCCTGTGGGCCTGGAGTCGGTCCAGCATGCTCCTCAGGACACCGCTGGACACTCCACTGATGAGGCCGGGCCGCACCTGGAACAGCCGCTCTGGTCATAAGAGAGAGAGTGTGTCAGACCACCTGTGGAACCATCTCTGTGTGTGTGTGTGTGTGTGTGTGTGTTCAAGGTTCAAGATACTTTATTGCCAATTATGTAAAAAACATAGGAATTTGTTTCAGCAATTACAGTGTGTTTTCAAGTAACATATCCACAGCTAGACGAAGACAGTGATGACACAACAGACAGTGTGTGAGTGTGTGTGTGTGTGTGTGTGTGTGTGTGTGTGTGTGTGTGTGTGTGTGTGTGTGTGTGTGTGTGTGTGTGTGTGTGTGTGTGTGTGTGTGTGTGTGTGTGTGTGTGTGTGTGTAAGTACCTGTGTTTGCCCCCTGGCTGCTGCCCTGTGCTGGGCTCCTGCTGGGCTGGCAGTAGTCGCGTCTGCGGATCGTGACTGTCCAGATGGGCTCTGTGTGCCGAGAGCTGATGACCTCCATATCAAACTCCTCCTCTGGCTGCTTCATGCACACTTCAAAAAACTTACTAGTGGAAGGCGGCCACAGGTTCAGGTTCTTCTTAGGTTGGATTTCCGAAGGACAAGATGGACACAATGTCCTCACACAAAAGGTGTCCTTCAGCCAAAGCGAGCCCACAGCGCCGGGTTTGTCAATCCACACCCCCCTCTTCTCCACCTCCTTCTTGTGGATGGCCTGGATGTGAGCTGGGTCATCTGGCACCAGGTAGGTGTGGAGTTCCAGGGGAGTGATGCAGGTGCAGAAGAGCAGCAGCTCACAGTGGACTTTGGGAAAAAGCAGATCGCTCAGGTAATACACCAGCCCTAACAGAGAGAAGGAGGGGTGGACAAGCCTGGCATGGTGTCTGGTCAGCTCACACACCTCCACACACACTCCACTCTCCCGCCCATGCAGGACCCTCACGGCATCACACACAGACTCCTCAGAACCCCCCAAACAGAGGAAATGTGGCAGGTGGATCTCCTCCAGCTCTCCTGACATGAGCCTGATGTTCATCAAAGGACCAGCAGGTCCGAACTGCATGTGGGCCAGCTCTTCAGCAAAGACATGCCAATCAGTGAAGTGGTACTGCAGGGTGACTGGACCAGCACACGTCCAGCGCAGACCAGACTCTGGACACTCATAGCTCCCTGCAAGAGAACTCAGGCTGTAGGTGGAGATGCTCTTCTCTGTGGAGACTTCAGGCTTCACCAGGACCCAGTGGCTGGAGTCTAGAACTTGAGCACAGGATTCACAGCTCCTCTGTTGGGCATCCTTGTGGTGATCCTCCCTTTAACACAAACGCACACACACAGACACACACACACTCATACACACACACGCACACAGGCACACACACACACACACACAAATAGTTTGAACACAGGAAAAGCAGCACATGGACACGTTTTTCCCTCAAAACTGTGGTCAGGTCTAGTCTGGTCCTACCACACTCTCGTACATTCATAATGTACAGAGAGTCTGGGTCTGTGGTATATTCACGGGTTTTCACAGGACAAAAATGTGCAGGTCCAATCAGTGAACAGAGCTTAGAACACAGCTTAGAACGATGATGTTGAGGTTGTGCGCTAGTTTGAGCATGTCACGTCACGACCAAACGTTAGCGATTGGTTATGGCAGATCTGAGTGGCTCTGGGCAGATCCAATAGTTTTAAACATCAACAGAGTATCCGCATTCAAGGAAGCTCACGCTTGGCAATGGAAAGTGGCCAGACTCTCTGTACATTATGAATGTACGAGAGTATGGCAGGACCAGGCTACTGTAGGTCAGGTCATGGTGTTCAGAAGGAATTGTGGTCTTTCATCAGTGGATGATAGTAAAGGCTACATTCACCACACGCTCCTACTGTATTTCATCTCTGACACTACACATACAGTTAAGAACAAAATGATTCACACCCCTGGCAAATATTGATTAAATGTTGATCTTCTCTTGGCCAATACATTTGTTCTGACTGAAAATGACACTGCCACATGGCTAAAGATTGTAAGACAATGTGGTAGAAACATGGAATCAATAAAAAAAAAGTGCTTTCATCTGGACCTGTCTCTGAGGTGCAGCTCTGCAGCATCTGAGTGGGAGCTGCTAGCAGAGGCTGCTGCTGCTGCTGCTGCTGGACTCTCCTTCAGGAAGGTATGACCTAAACCCACTCTAGAAGACAAATGATTACTGATTATGATAATAGTCATATTAGTTTCACCAGTCTGAACACTATAAAACACACACACACACACACACACACACACACACACACACACACACACACACACACACACACACACACACACACACACACACACACACACACACACACACACACACACACACACACACACACACACACTTTGTCTCCCCTACATACTATATCTCATCATCATTTATCCATCACAGGGGGTTAGACGCAATCACACACACTCACACACACACACACACACACACAGTCTCCTCCTCATCCACATACAAACACACACATCAACTCAAAGTTGAGTATGATGGTCCTCTTGGGTGTGTGTGTATGTGGGGTGGGGGTCGTATATAAAGTATAAGTATATATACAGTACTTTTTTGATCCCGTGAGGGAAACTCGGTCTCTGTGTTTATCCCAATTCTTGAATTAGTGAACACACACAGCATGCAGTGAACACTAAGCAATGAGCTGCATGCCCAACAGCGGCACTCGGGGAGCAGTGAGGGGTTAGGTGCCTTGCTCAAGGGCACTTCAGCCATGGACTGGTCAGGGATTGAACCAGCAACCCTCCGTTACAAGCTAGAAGCCCTAACCAGTAGGCCACTTTCTCGTTTTCCTCATACAACGTCATATATAGTCCTTACAGGTTACAATGTTTTATATGTTTCAGGTTACACAGATTTAGCAAGGATCTTATAATGGTTTAGCTGTCATATAAAAATCTAGTTTCTCCAGTTCGTAATATCCAATGATGATTGGATGATATTCAATACACTCACACACTGTACCTCTTCACTGCACCTATACAACACACACACACAAACACACACACACACACACACACACACACACACACAGTCTGTCAAATCCCATAACTATAACAAAATACTCATCAGAGGGAACCACTGATATGCACATACAGTGCCTATAGAAAGTCATCATACCCTTTTGAAATAGTTACTTTTTTTGTCTTACAGCCTGAAATCAAAACCCATTTTTAAAAAAATCTTTTCCAGTTTTATTAACAAATTTAGCTGTACAACATCAAAATAATGAAAAAAAAGTAAACAGTTCTGAAAATTAATAAAAAATTAAAAACTAGAATAACAGGGTTGGAAAAGTCATCATACCCCTGACTTAATACTTTGTCAAGCTTCCTTTTGTTTTCATTACAGCCATCAATCTGTTTGGATATGTCTCTATTATAGCTTTGCACACCTAGACAGGGGAATATTTGCCCAATTTTCCGTACAGAAATGTTAAAATTTAGTCAAATTCTATAGGGAATGGCGATGGACTGCTCTCTTCAAGTCAATCCACATATTTTCTATAGGATTTAAGTCAGGGCTCTGACTTTGCCACTCAAGGATATTCACCATCCTATCCTTAAGCCACTGCTTTGTTCTTTTGGCAATATGTTTAGGATTATTGTCGTGTTGGAAGGCGAATGACCTCCCCATCCTCAGCTGTCTAGGAGAGGGACGCAGGTTTTCCTTAAGAATGTGGGTGTACTTGGCAGCATCCATTTTCCCTTCTATCCTGACCAATTGCCCAGTTCCCGCTGAAAAGAAACATCCCCACAACATAATGTTGCCCCCACCATGCTTCACACTAGGCATGGTGTGTTTTGGGTGGTGTACTGTGTTGGTTTTCGCCAAACATTGCGCTTGGAGTTCAGTGCAAAAACACATCTGGAATATTCTGCTACCATGTGGAAAAAGCTTATATGGTCAGATGAGACTAAGATCGAACTTTTTGGAGACTAAGATTGAAGTTTTTGGACTGAGCTCCAGGCGCTAACCAAACACAGTATACACACCCAAACACACCCAAAACACACCATACCTACTTTGAAGCATGGTGGGGGCAACATTATGTTTTGGGGATGTTTCTCTTCAGCGGGGACTGGGCAATTGGTCAGGATAGAAGGGAAAATGGATGCTGCCAAGTACACCAAAATTCTTGAGGAAAACCTGCGTCCCTCCCCTAAACAGCTGAGGATGGGGAGGTCATTCGCCTTCCAACACGACAAAAATCCTAAACATACTGCCAAAAGAACAAAGCAGTGGCTTAAGGATAGGATGGTGAATATCCTTGAGTGGCAAAGTCAGAGCCCTGACTTAAATCCTATAGAAAATATGTGGATTGACTTGAAGAGAGCAGTCCATCGCCATTCCCTACAGAATTTGACTAAATTTTAACAATTCTGCACGGAAAATTGGGCAAATATTCCCCTGTCTAGGTGTGCAAAGCTATAATAGAGACATATCCAAACAGATTGATGGCTGTAATGAAAACAAAAGGAAGCTTGACAAAGTATTAAGTCAGGGGTATGATGACTTTTCCAACCCTGTTATTCTAGTTTTTAATTTTTTATTAATTTTCAGAACTGTTGACTTTTTTTTCATTATTTTGATGTTGTACAGCTACATTTGTAAATAAAACTGGAATTTTTTTTTTTTTTAAATGGGTTTTGATTTCAGGCTGTAAGACAAAAAAAGTAACTATTTCAAAAGGGTATGATAACTTTCTATAGGCACTGTATATTCATTCATTATATTCAACAATCAGAGGACCAAACAGTGTACACACACACACACACACACACACACACACACACACACACACACACAAACACACACACATTATCAGAATCGTTCTCTGAATTCTAATCTATTGCATTAACGGCGGCAGTTACGACGGGTGTGCGGGCTGTGTTGGGGTAGTTTGTTGGAGCTCTCCCTACGCCCATCTCCACACACACACACACACACACACACACACACACACACACACACACACACACACACACACACAGAGACTGTGACTCAACCATCACAATGTATCACAAATCACAATTGTTACATCAATAGAGGTATGCACTGACACACAGAAACACAAAGAAACAGATGAACACACACACACAAACAACCACATGAACACACACACATGACCACACACACAAACACACACATTGTTACAGGCCCCTGGCCTTGCCTCTTCTCCTGCTGTGCTTCTCTCGTTTCTCGTCCGCAGGTGATTGGAGGCAATTGGCAAATTAGGTGCACCGGTGCACAGGTCACCTGATGGGTCTTAAGCAAAGATTCTAGAACAGAGCAAGATGGATCACTGGCCGGAGAATACGTTGGATTTTTTGAAGTACATTCTAACGCTCCATGGGCGCCATTTTGGTAAGCCGAAAAGTAATAAATCGTGCCTTTCACACGGCCAGATCATTACCGAGTAACAAAACAAAACAAAAAACAGCTGGCAACGGCAAAAACAGCTGTTGAGGTGGGTTTATATGATTGGAACTGTGTCTGAAATGTTGCTGAGCTTACCAAAATGGCGCCCTGTACTGTACTTCATTCTTTTGACGCAACTGATCCATCTTGCTCTGTTCTAGAATCTTTGGTCTTAAGGCGCTGGAGTTCCTCCCACTGCAGAGCGGTGGACCCGAGACTTGAGCAGAGCAGCAGACTAACTTAAAGGAATAGTTCGGAATTTTGGACATAGGACCTCATTTCCAACTTAGTCGTGGTGATTTAGGTCGGTGGAGACCATTTTCAGTGAATTTCTGCCCTTGCTTGAGTTGCAGCGTTCATCTCGTGCTAATTTGGTGCCGAGATAACGCAAGTCAACGGTAACATCCAGCCTGCCACTGAAAACACTCCACAGAACACCCGAAACAAATAAATTATAACGTCAGACTATCGATGCACATGCCTGTGTTGATAGAACAATGTTAGAAATAAAACTAACCTTGCATCGCATTGCAGTAGAATTCTTTGTTCCCTGTATGGCAGTGGCGGATTGATATTGAGAAAGTAGTCCCTCAAAATGCAATAAATCATTGAGTTGCAAGGTTAGTTTTATTTCTAAAATTATTCTATCAACACGGACATGTATATCGATAGTCTGTAGTAAGAGTAAGACTGTTTTGGATGTTACCGTTGAAATGCGTTAGCTCAGAACCAGCGTTAGCAAAGGGGAACGCTGCAACTGAAGGAAGGGGTTAAACGCGATAAAAACTATCTCCACTGACCTACTGTATATCACATCGGCAAAGTTGGAAATGATGTCCTATGTCCAAAATTCCTAACTATTCCTTTAAAGAACGCTGTCCTGGCTTGCTTGGAGTCGCCCTTGTGTTTTCCGTCTGAAGGCAGGCAGGCCGGCCGCCACTTCTGGCAACTTTGGACTTTCGTTTCGAGCAAAATAAAATACTGCAACCTCGCTGTTACCCCCTTTTTTGTTGTTGCACCCATTTACGGCGTAACACACATGAACACACACACAGTGGAACACATACTGTACATGAACACACACACACACGAACACACACACGAATACATGAACACACACACGAGCACACACACATGAATACATACATGAACACACACATGAACCCACCAGGGATGGAAATTAATTTTTTTGTCCACCTGCCACTGTGGCAGGTAGATTTTAAAATCTACCAGCCACTTAACATTTTACAGCCAATATATATATTCAACCGTTCCATACATTATACTGCCAAGTAGAGATGTAACGGTATGAAAATGTAACCCCACGGTTATAGTGACCAAAATTAGCACGGTTTTCCGTATTATCGCAGTATTGTCTTCAATAAGAAAGCACCGATAGGCCTACACAAGCTGAAATAGTTTTGAAAAAGTGTGACTGTGTCTATTACATTACAAAAATATAGGCAAAACCTTATTGCCTGAAGCTGGATACAGATCAGAGCAGTGGCAATCCTAGTCTCTCAACCCTGCTCAGAAAATGTCTTGTCTTGTTTCTATTTCATATTTGAATTCATACACTTTATATATTTTGTTAACAATTTATAGCATATGCATAATTACTTAAAATATTCAGTCATTTGAATACTTCATATTGATTACACTTGTCTTTAATGATATTACAGGGGTGGTGTGTAGGTCTAATTGAGTGCCTGTCACTTTAAGAAGTAGGGCCTAGGCCTACATGAAGATAATTTTCATTCGGTTTTAGGAAAAACATGCATAGTTCAAGGATACATGTTTTCATTAAATAACGTGAATGTTCAAAGAAACTAAGAAGGTAAGGGAAATATTTCTGGCGTCATAGAAAAGATAAGTGTCTTGCCATGTTAACTTCTATGATTTAGGTAGGTTATCGTGGTAGCCTATGGCATTGTGAGTTGTCCGTTCACTTTTTCCTTGGTCATGTTTAATTGGCTGGGTGCTTAACTTAGGTAGGCTACCATGACTTGGAGTTTGGTATATCTGTTATATATATCCAATGTATTTCCTATCTAAACCTATTAACCGGTAGCCTCGTTGTAAATGTATACAGTCAATGGTTGTAGCATAGACTGTATAGAACAGTCTATGGGTTGTAGACTATCTAGCTGCCACGTTAACTGGAAGAGTAGGCTAGGCTCTGACGCAATGACGAGAGCCAACAATGCGCTCCGTTCCAGGATGTTTGTTGTGATCGTAATGTCCATCGATGTTGAGGATTATTGATACAAGGCGTGTGTTCTTATCTCTGCGGCGACTGCTAATATTCTGTTTAATTAAACAACTTGAAGTAGAAGTAGTTTCTTACCCGCCACAGTGGCGGGTGTGTTGACATATTTCACCCGCCAGCGCGCAAAACTACACGCATTTGGCGGGTGGCGGGTGGCTAATTTCCATCCCTGGAACACACACATGAGCACACACACAAACACACACACATGAACACATACATGAATACACATACATGAATACATACACATGAACACACACATGAACAAACACACATGAACACAAACACATGAACACACACATGAACACACACACATGAACACATACTGGCATAAAGCAACTGGAAACACTTGACAAATAGGACAAATGGCAGAAACTGAAGTGGCAAGAGAAAAACAGGAAAAGTAGCAAAAAAACAAGACTCAGCAGTCCAATGTAGAGGCCTTCATAGACGAGTTAGGAGACCTGTTTGATATTGCACATTGAGATGCACTCATTCTTAACGTGTAACATTAGGGGCAACGGCGGCCTAATGGTTAGGGTTTCAGGCTTGTAACCGGAGGGTTGCCGGTTGGATCCCCGACAGTAGCAAAAAACTGGGCGGGGGCAGTGGTTGAGCACAGCTCTCCCATCCACGGCTGAAGTGCCACCTAGTCCCTCACTGCTCCGCAGACTTAGGGAGAAAGAAGAATCCAGAAGAAATCAGAGACCAGAGAGAAAAAGGACATTGTGGGTGTATGGGCATAGTTGATACTTGCATAATTTGCACTTAATGCAAAAGAAAAATGTAGAACACAACAGGCTACAACAAGCACAACGAGAGGAGCAATTGATGAATTAAATACTAGCATTGACTGCTTCTGAAGATAGTACTGATGAGTGATGTTGAATGTTATTCTGTGAAATATGCTGTGAACAAACTACTTTCAAAACTACAAAAACATCCCGAAAGAGCATTGTTAGCCTTGAGCTAACACTATGATGGATATAACCAAGTATTCTGATTGAAATATTCAAAAGCCTTGAGCAACCTCTAGATATTGTAGGAATGATTTAAAATTTTGCACCGTGTGTTTTTATTGATATACGAACACATTTAGGGGGTGAGAGTTGAACATTTCCCCAATTTTTTTTTTTACCCCCTAATATACAGTACTGACCTGTCAGAGTCAGATGAAGACACGCCCCCTCCATATACAGTACTGACCTGTCAGAGTCAGATGAAGACACGCCCCCTCCATAAAGACTGACCTGTCAGAGTCAGATGAAGACACGCCCCCTTTGTAGTCGCTCCTCCTTTTCTTCTTCACATCCGGTTCAGAGTCCATCACGTCTGGAAACACACATGCACACACACACACACACACACACACACACGCACGCATGCAAACACACGCACACGCACACGCACACACACACATGTACACACACACACACACACACACGCACACACACACACACACACACACACACACGCGCATGCACACACACATGCACACACACACACACACACACACACACAGAGAGAGAGAGAGAAAGACACATACGGTGTTCTGTATTAGCCCCATAGCCACACTGAAAAGGCAAGTCATGTTTTACACAGACACAATGATCTCATAGCCCCATGCCAGCTAATTCTGTATCTAGGTAGTGCTAACATTATAACATTACAGGGCCATGGAGAGCCTATGGTGCAGTCTATGAGTCCAATCCATTACACTCTTCTCAAAGTTGGTTGATTGCTGATTGTGATCCTAAAGCAGTACATTCTCTGTTCATTCGACTGATACGGCTTTTTCAGGGCCGATGTCAATACCGATACCGATTATTAGATTAGATTAGATTAGATTCAACTTTAGCCTACTGTCACAGACTACAAGTACAAAGACAACGAAATGCTGTTTCCATTTAACCAGAAGTGCTAAAAAAGCAGAAAAGTGCAATGTGATATACAAAGTATTTTTAAACAGGTGTTGAATAGACAGGACAGGATATAGTGCAGTGTAGACAGTAGTATACAGTTGGTCTACAGTAATATATTGAATATGAATATATCCATTCGCAGCAGTGTAATTGCGTTACGCATTGGCAGCAATGTAAACGTGTGTGTCTGTAGCAATGTCATAGAAATGCATTTCATAGCTGGAAATTTAGAAAACATTTTTTATAAGTCACGGAAAAGGGCATTGAACTCAGATTGATTCTGCAGTAAAATTTGGCTTGAAGTCTGACCTTGTGGTGGTTATCATTATACAGTATTATCCAGTATTATGCTAATTCATGTATTAAAAGGGGCTCAATATAGCCTGGGAATGCCCATGCTGCCTTGTGCGCTTGTACAAAACTGCTTGGCAGCCTGAAGACCAAGGCCGAAATCTTCGCATGGATTTGGGGACTATATATATCATTAAGAATAAAAAAAGTACTCAAAAAGTAATTCGTTATGTTACTCTGATAAAGTAATTCAAATAGTTACACTACTGTTACATTTTAAACAAGGTAACTTCAAAGTCAAAGTCTGCTTTAATGTCACTTTCTGCAATACAGAGAGTGAAATAACATGCTCCTTGTTCTCCCTTCAACATAACCCTGTAACACATTACATTTCTAAAGTAACCTTCCCAACACTGCAGCAACGTTATACAGTAATAGCAGATTACAAATATGGACACGACGTATGAACAACATGTACAGATGATGTGCAGTGTAGTAGCAGTAACAGTATACGAATAGTATTATATAGTGCAGAATTACATATATATATATATATATATATATATATACAGTGAGGAGCACATGTATTTGATACCATGCTAAAACAGGAATATAAAATCATCATTTGACAATTGATCTTAATGCCTTAATTTAAAAAATGAGTAAAAATCAAACCGCCAAGGACACCAATTTTCTTTGTGATTGAAGAATGTATCGTAAATAGATAAATGTTTTCCTTAAATGCTAGGGGAAGGAAGTATTTGACCCCCTATGTAACCCTATGGGAATTTAACACATAGGGTTAACATAGGGGCAGGCAGATTTTTATTTTTAAAGACCAGCTATTTCATGGATCTAGGATATTATGCATCCCGATAAATTTCCCTTGGCCTTTGGAATTAAAATAGCCCCACATCATCACATACCCTTGACCATAGCTAGAGATTGGCATGGTGCTTTTTCCAGTAGGCCTATTAGCCTGTTTGATTTGCATTGAGCTCAATGAGCATCAAACAGGCTAATAGGCCTACTGCAAAAAGCACCATGCCAATCTCTCGCTATGGTGAAAGGTATGTAATGACGTGGGGCTATTTTAATTCCAACGGCCAAGGGAACTTTATCAGGATGCATAATAACCTGAATCCATGAAATAGCTGGCCTTAAAAAATAAAAATCTGCCTGCCCCAATGTTAACCCTATGTGTTAAATTCCCATAGGGTTACATTGGGGGTCAAATACTTCCTTCCCCCTAGCATTTAGGACGAACATTTATTTATTTACGAAACATTCTTCATTCACAAAGAAAATTGGGGTAGTTAGCGGTTTTATTTTTACTCAATTTTTGAATTAAGACATTAAGATCAATTGTCAAATGATGATTTTATATTCCTCTTTTTAGTCAACTTTAGCATGGTATCAAATACATGTTCTCCTCACTGTATATATGCAGTGTTTAATAGAATATATTATAAGTATAAAAATGGATATTTATTATGGACCGATATGTACAGTAGGCTATGTACAGCTGTGTGCAGTGTGGTAACAGTGCCATTGCAGTGCTGAAACAGCAACATTCTAAGAATAGACCAGGATGAAAAGAATGGCGAGCAGTAAAATATGGCTATGTAGGCTATGAGTGTAATTACAGTAGGCCTTTATGTACATTTATAAACAAATCAATAGAAAACTACAGGTAGGATGGGGAGGTCTGTAAAGGGGCAAACATGTTTGTCCCTATGTCAGAGTTACGGTCATGGACACTTCAACAGGTGTTTGTGGGATTGTGGGTGTGATTTCCTGTATTCTGGTGCATGTTAGAGATGGCCAATGTTTCCCTTTCATGTCAGTAGTCTACTGAAGTAGCCTACAAATGTATTTAATATGAACATGAAAGAACAAGAAGTAGGCTAGCTAGTTTGCCATTTTCATCTAGATAGGCCTAAATCTCGCGTTGTTTAACAGCATTGCCACGATAGCCTACCTACACGATAAACCATATACCGTAAAACTCCAAACAATAGCCCGGGCTTTTATTTTGCTAAATCGCCAAAATGCACTGGCGTATATTTGAGACAGGCGTCTATATGAGACAGGCGTTTAATTTAGTGTTGTTAGTTGAGTGTAGGTTTATTGTAGGATTAGAAATAACTACCCAATAACATAAGCAGACGGAAAGCATGGCAACAGGAGGTTACTTTATTTAGCCTATAATTCGAATGTGTTTCACAAATCAGATCATATTAGAATTAGCCTACATACTTAGGCTATGTCTTAAATTATTGGCAGCTTAGAATAACGAAACGATGTGACAGCGGGCTGAACAATTCAAGTTACCATCGAGTCTATGAACTTGTTGTCCCTGATAACACATCAACAATAAAGAATGAATGCTACCCTGTAAAACAACTGCAATCGTGTGATTAAAAATGATCCTATTCATCGCTATCACCGTGATCCTCAACTATAGGCTACAAGTTGATTAGCGAATTCCTCCTCCTCGTCGCTCTCCTCCACTTGCCTGCCTTGCTTGCGCAGCTCCCGCCCAGATACAGTACGCAGGGCAGGGCTCTCCCTCTTTGGAGACAGACGTTGCAGCTCAGGCTTTACTCACGCTCTTCGGATCAACCGAGAAATATCTTGCCGCTACTTCTCCCCAATTTTGTTAGGCAAATTTGACAACTGTCAGCTTAAATGTCATTTAAATCAAATCATGTCTTTGTCTTTTCCGCCATGGTATTAAGAGAAACGCGGAGAAACGCGGAGAAAAGAGAGAAAGTGAAACTAAACAAAGAAAGTTCGTGATAAAATATGTTAGTGCGCAAATTTAACAAAATGGCATTAATTAAATAATGCAGGACATATATAGGCCAATGTCGAAAAAAGTTAAGAATTTTCAACTCTGGCTTTCACCTCCACAGTCATGCAATTATACATTGTGTGTGCGCAATCTGCACCATTCTGGCTTAAACAGACGATCTGACGGGTATAAGAAGAATAAACACAACCCGAAACTAAAAAAACAGACCAGGCTTCTGTTGGAGACCGGCCTTTACCCAAAATCTGTAGCTACACCAGGCGTTTAAAGGAGACATGCGTCTATTAGGGACTCGGTTATTGTTTGAAATTTTACGCGTATTACCATGCGGAACAGCGACATTCTGCAACCGTGACTGATCACTCTGTGAGAGTGATATCAACACAAACACACAGACCCGCTAGCTTTAAGCGTGTGTGTGTGTGTGTGTGTGTGTGTGTGTGTGTGTGTGTGTGAGAGAGTGAGAGAGAGAGAGAGAGTGAGTGTGCGCGCGCGCGTGCGTGTGTATTTCCTCATAAACACGGAGCAAAGTGCGTTCCGTATTAGTTCAATTCAAGTTCGACTGCCTTTGCCTGAACTTAACCAGTTTTGTAATAATGCAGCACATCCAACCCACCGAACCGAATTTCTTTGTTCACCTGGTGCAGATGTCCGCAGATAGCCTACTGTACCTAACCTCAGCCTGAACAAACTGGTGAGAGTCTCACCCACTGGCTCTCCCCCGCACGTCGAGAGAATATCAGAGTGCCAAGCCAAGCGACAGAAAACTGTTGTCCCTATGACTCTGTACGCCGAAGGGCAAATGTAAGGATCTGCACATTCCACACGGTCAAACATACGTTTTGGATAAAAAAAAAAAAAAACACCTTCAAAGTGTTTAAGGTTAAGTGAGGAGATAGAGGGCTAACATAGCCTACCTGTAGCACGACGACTGGGGTGTAGACTTGAGCTGTAGAACTACTTTCACTTTGTTAATGTGCACCAAAGATCATTAAGGGGCGGAGCAAGATAGCCTACTTCATGAGAAGCCACTTCCTGGAACCCGAATCGCAAGAGGGGGGGGGGATCAAAATCCCCCTTTATGCAGAGCAGAGGCAGCAACTGTTCCATTGAAGTCTATGGACATAGATCAGAATTTCAACTATATGCTAAAATCTCCATTCTCTAGAGTTAGGAATGTGAATTTTGGGCACGGTTTCATGACCCTCAACCCCTTCTGACCACTTTAGGTACCTTTTTAGCATTTTTGAGCATTCCCGTCTGGAGAAAATCGACTTTATATCAGATGCCCCTCTTGTTTATTCTGCTTATGTTGGCCGGTTTTGCTACGTACGCTCTACCTTGACAACACATTAGCCAGCCAGCTGAACCAAATGCTGATTTGTGCTAACGACGATCAGATGGCGCTGGGGTAACTTAATGAGAGCAGCGACATATTTCCATTATTCCATTGATGTTTTTATTCAATTCCTTGAAATGTATGCTTGTGTGTGTTACTTCCATATTAGAACTAATAAATGTAGAGGGCTTGAAAGAGCAGCAAGATTATTTTGGAACATCATCGAGCATTGATAATCGAGTGCTTGATTTTGTACACCTGTGGAAAGGGACCTGATGAAACCCATGAATACGTCTGACACGCAATGACGCGCCTCTTTATGCAGAGGAAGTGATCCCCGTTTTGCGCCCATAGACATGAACTACGACGACGTATCTTGCTACGCCTTAAGGATCTTTGTGTGCACTCAAAAGCGCGAGCGGCATCCGGGAACTTCGAATAGACCTTTGAAGTTCCCGTACTAAAAGAAACCAAAACGGCACCCTTTGCCCATTTAAGGAGATCCTGTAAATTGAGGCTAGCAATGGCAAGTTGCATTGCAAGTTCACTTGGGGTAGTGTGGTGGAAAATCCACTAACCCAGTGGTTCTCAATTGTTTAGGTAGTAGGCACCTCAGAGAACAATTGACTCTACAAGTACCACCATTATGACCAGTATATCAAATTTAACATAAGCCAATTTAATATATATTCATTGTGCACGTTCATTGTGCAAAGTCCTCAGCCGTTTGGGTGTGACAGGGGCAGCCAAGAAGCGGGCCATCAAATCCGCAAGCGAAGCCGCAGAAAAAGCCACTAGGTGGCTTTGGATTAAGAGGGCTGATCCGTGGTCTGCTACTGGGACGCAAGTCGGGACTTGATCAACCCCGGCTGGGTCGCCTGGGCGAGGGTGTATGATGTTGCGAGACCCGAAACACCCAATGATCCCAGGATACATCACTGAGGATGCGTCCCAGTGCATCCATGAGATGTTTCTTGCATAGGTATACATTGCACATACTGTTTAGCATTGTTTTGTTTCTTATTTCAAGAATAAATACGTTTTGATAATAGTTTTAATTTAACGATTTTGCATTATATATATATATATATATATATATATATATATATATATTTGTCTTCATGAAATAAAACATCTTGGAGACTTCCACTACTTCAACAGAGAGTCCGTGTCTACCACCAGTGGTAGGCTACCCATGTTTGAGAACTACTGCACTAACCCGTTACTCCAATCAAGCACTAAACGACCTGCGGAGAACAGTCTGAGATGAGAAGAAGCCACTGAGGGCTTTTAATAACAAATCCTCTGATATAGACTAAGTCGGTAACAGTCAGGCAGGAGATGTGAATGGATGGATGTCCTATAGGCTATGAGTGTCATTACAGTAGGCCTATATGTAGGCTACATGTATAAACAAATCAATAGAAAACTACAGGTAGGATGGGGAGGTCTGTAAAGGGGCAAAAATGTTTGTCCCTATGTCAGAGTTACGGTCATGGACACTTCAACAGGTGTTTGTGGGATTGTGGGTGTGATTTCCTGTATTCTGGTGCATGTTAGAGATGGCCAATGTTTCCCTTTCATGTCAGTAGTCTACTGAAGTAGCCTACAAATGTATTTAATATGAACATGAAAGAACAAGAAGTAGGCTAGCGAGTTTGCCATTTTCATCTAGATAGGCCTAAATCTCGCGTTGTTTAACAGCATTGCCACGATAGCATACCTACACGATAAACCATATACCGTAAAACTCCAAACAATAGCCCGGGCTTTTATTTTGCTAAATCGCCAAAATGCACCGGCGTATATTTGAGACAGGCGTCTATATGAGACAGGCGTTTAATTTAGTGTTGTTAGTTGAGTGTAGGTTTATTGTAGGATTAGAAATAACTACCCAATAGCATAAGCAGACGGAAAGCATGGCAACAGGAGGTCACTTTATTTAGCCTATAATTCGAATGTGTTTCACAAATCAGATCATATTAGAATTGGCCTACATACTTAGGCTATGTCTTAAATTATTGGCAGCTTATAACGAAACGATGTGACAGCGGGCTGAACAATTCAAGTTACCATCGAGTCTATGAACTTGTTGTCCCTGATAACACATCAACAATAAAGAATGAATGCTACCCTGTAGAACAACTGCAATCGTGTGATTAAAAATGATCCTATTCATCGCTATCACCGTGATCCTCAACTATAGGCTACAAGATGATTAGCGAATTCCTCCTCCTCGTCGCTCTCCTCCACTTGCCTGCCTTGCTTGCGCAGCTCCCGCCCAGATACAGTACGCAGGGCAGGGCTCTCCCTCTTTGGAGACAGACGTTGCAGCTCAGGCTTTACTCACGCTCTTTGGATCAACCGAGAAATATCTTGCCGCTACTTCTCCCCAATTTTGTTAGGCAAATTTGACAACTGTCAGCTTAAATGTCATTTAAATCAAATCATGTCTTTGTCTTTTTCTTTTCCGCCATGGTATTAAGAGAAACGCGGAGAAACGCGGAGAAAAGAGAGAAAGTGAAACTAAACAAAGAAAGTTCGTGATAAAATATGTTGTCTAGTGCGCAAATTTAACAAAATGGCATTAATTAAATAATGCAGGACATATATAGGCCACTGTCGAAAAAAGTTAAGAATTTGGAACTCTGGCTTTCACCTCCACAGTCATGCAATTATACATTGTGTGTGCGCAATCTGCACCATTCTGGCTTAAACAGACGATCTGACGGGTATAAGAAGAATAAACACAACCCGAAACTAAAAAAACAGACCAGGCTTCTGTTGGAGACCGGCCTTTACCCAAAATCTGTAGCTACCCCAGGCGTTTAAAGGAGACATGCGTCTATTAGGGACTCGGCTATTGTTTGAAATTTTACGCGTATTACCATGCGGAACAGCGACATTCTGCAACCGTGACTGATCACTCTGTGAGAGTGATATCAACACAAACACACAGACCCGTGGGGTATACTACGAATCTCGATTAGTGGGTTAGCGAGGTATGTTGCGCTCAAAGCCAGGGTATGCTGTCATACGAAAGTGGATTTGTTTTAGCGTCGCTGTATCACCATGGTATCTTATGCTCGCAACCAAACCTGGTCGGGAGCAGGTTATGTGCTTAGTTATAGCTCAAATCGTGAAAAATCACCGCCCTCTGACCAATTCTAACCAATCCATTATCTTGAAAAACGAAGTTATCTCACGTGTGCTAATCTGTCAAACTTCGAACAGGTTCAGCCACACAGCAAAAGGACTCCGCGGCGGATCCGCCGCGGAGGTAGCGCGGCTTCCGGAACGGACCCGCGAAACGGACCCGTATCGGCGTCCACTTGCACTCAGCGACGGATCCGTTACGGGGGCGGATCGCGGACCCGGCTGGGCTCCGCGCTACATCCGCTCCGCATCCATCCCGGACCCGCAAATCCGCCACGGATCCGCGACGGAATCATAGAAAACCTCTGGACCGGGTCCGTTCTGGACCCGCCACGGACTCATAAAAAAACACTCTGACCGGAGCCTGTTCGGACCCGCAAATCCGCCGCGGATCCGCAACGGACTCAAAATACCTCTGGCCCGGGTCCGTTTTGGACCCGTTCATATCATTTTCAAAATCCCAATAAAATAGCTTAAATTAATCTAAAACTATCATTATTCCTAGCCTAGACTTCTACACCAATATAGGCCTAGTTTAAATCTGCATTGCCTTGTATTCTTTAAACTAACACAATGGTCAATAGGTCTAACTTAAGTCAAGACATCAATTTACTGTACAGAATAATCACTTGGCTCAATGGAAACATGAAATTGACATTTACATTAATGGAAAGTTTAAGTTATAGCCTATTCTGTTTCTGTTAAGTAGCCTTGGCTATAATACTCTAAATTCTAACTACTCTAAACTAATTTAGTGCTTTATAGGCCTAGGTCGGTGCAGATATGAAACATTTTACCTATTAGCGGTAGGCTACAACTTCAATGAAATGCTGCGCTATATGCACAGCTAAAATATCAGAAAATGAATAACTGGTGAACGACAATTAGTTCCATAAAAAAGATTGTTTAATGTTTATTTCTCCTATTAATCCGTTTGGTGTGGATGGAGGCAGGACAGGTCTCCTCGTTGAACCACCTGATTGCGTGCTTAGTGACCACCGCGTCGTTGGCTGACCATGTTTCTGTGTTTTTCCTCACAGCACCTGTAATCAAATAGACAGACATGTTAATGTTAATAGTATGTAGCATCCAACACCAACTATGCTTACACAATATAATATATAATATATGAGATGGGTATTAAGGAGATTTAATTAAAAAAAAAAACATGACTTATGAAGTTATACAGCTATTACATTTCATTAGAGAGCTTTTCAGAAGGTGGGTACAGCAGACAGAGGCATTTATGTATGTTGACATTTACCTTCACTTCATCCTGCACTGGTAACACCAGTTACAGAAGCATTTGGCTATTTTTTTTTTATTATTATTATTAATAAAGACCAAAAGTCAAATAAATCAAATGTAAAACTGTATAGCTTACTTTACTTGAATGGCAGGACAGGATGAGAAAGCGTAGACCCCCAAACCAGACTGGAGCCACTTGTGAATAACCTGTAACGCAGATACATAAATGTACATTTCATTAGAGAGCTTTTGAGGTAGAGGGTGGGTTTTATTATAGCAGACAAAGGCATTTAAGCATGTTGACATTTACCTTCACTTCATCCTGAACTAGTAACACCAGGTACAGAGGCATATGGTTATTTTTATTATTAATGTTTAGACCAAAAGTCAAATAAATCAAATGTAAAACTGTATAGCTTACTTTACTTGGGTGGCAGGACAGGATGAGAAAGCATAGACCCCCAAACCAGACTAGGGCCACTTGTGAATGACCTGTAACGTAGATACATAAATGTACATTTTATTAGAGAGCTTTTGAGGTAGAGGGTGGGTTTTATTACAGCAGACAAAGGCATTTAAGCATGTTACATTTACCTTCACTTCATCCTGAACTAGTAACACCAGGTACAGAGGCATATGGTTATTTTTATTATTAATGTTTAGACCAAAAGTCAAATAAATCAAATGTAAAACTGTATAGCTTACTTTACTTGGGTGGCAGGTCAGGATGAGAAAGCGTAGACCCCCAAACCAGACTGGAGCCACTTGTGAATGACCTGTAACGTAGATACATAAATGTACATTTCATTAGAGAGCTTTTGAGGTAGAGGGTGGGTTTTATTACAGCAGACAAAGGCATTTAAGCATGTTACATTTACCTTCACTTCATCCTGAACTAGTGACACCAGTTACAGAGGCATATGGTTATTTTTATTATTAATGTGTAGACCAAAAGTCAAATAAATCAAATGTAAAACTGTAAAGCTTACTTTACTTGGGTGGCAGGACAGGACGAGAAAGCGTAGACCCCCAAACCAGACTGGAGCCACTTGTGAATGACCTGTAACGTAGATACATAAATGTACATTTCATTAGAGAGCTTTTGAGGTAGAGGGTGGGTTTTATTACAGCAGACAAAGGCATTTAAGCATGTTACATTTACCTTCACTTCATCCTGAACTAGTGACACCAGTTACAGAGACATATGGTTATTTTTTATTATTAATGTTTAGACCAAAAGTCAAATAAATCAAATGTAAAACAGTAAAGCTTACTTTACTTGGGTGGCAGGACAGGACGAGAAAGCGTAGACCCCCAAACCAGACTGTGGCCACTTGTGAATGACCTGTAACACAGATACATAAATATGCATTACTTTTATCATCAGAAAGAAATGGCCAAATATTTATCATAACCAATAATACACCCCATTAAAAATGCATTTTATTGGGATCCACAGAATATGGGGCTGTTCATTTTAGCTCCTCTTCCCATATCTAAACATTCACAACAAAGTGTCTGGTCTGTGACAAGGCAAAGCAAGGACATAGCTGCTACATGAAGTCAACTAGCACTTCTATTTTGCCTCTTCTCAGTCAAATCTTACTCCAAGGAACGTTCAATATCATTAAATGAACTCGTAGACGATAGTATTTCTACATGAAAACAAATACTGTAGCTTCGTGCCCTTCGTGCATTTATATTTCTTAAAAGTTAGAGTAATCTCTACTATTCAATCTAAAAAGTCACCAGGAAACACGTCTGGAAACCGGACTTTTTAGATTGAAAAGTAGGCCTGTTTGCTGGTTTCTAACGTGTACAAAATATAAGCATGAGTCCCAAAGCTTTTTTGTTACTGCCAGCAGAGAATGTCGAGCTACGACGAATGTGTTTGAGCATACGGCAGCTGATTACCTTGCTAACGTCGTTCATAATTTAAAACCATTAGCAGCTAACGTTATCCCGGAATGGTGAACAATGTGAAATCAGCCTCCCTCCCAGAAAGAAATGAGGTTTAAACACATCTGAAATGGCCTACGTTTTCATAAAGACTCCCGAGTCCAACATCTAAGCTTTCATAACGTTCACAAAAAAACTAGAATCTAGACTCCCTGTAACTTTAACGCTATCGTTAGCTAACAAGCTAACGCAAGCCAACAAGCTAACGCTAGCTAACGCAAGCCAACTTTTGTTGTTCACATGCAAACACTTAAAGTTAGCGTTAAACCAAATTAAACTTTACTCATTTTAAACTCAGTTCGGAGTTTAGCTTTAATTCAAAAGGTAACAAAGCTCAAGTTGGACAGGATTTAGCCCCGTCTAAAGTGGGCTAAATTAGCTTGCGCAAGCTAGACGTAGCTGGTGTGTAAATATGAGCTAGCTGCTATAGCTGCTATCTGCCGACCAGCAAATCTTCGGATAATATCAGCAGATAAAGCTAGATAAGTAGGTAACTTGTGTTATGGAAGTACTTTTTCAGTGGATAGACTAGGTAGCTGCATAAATAAAGCATATAGGAGCATACTTACAGTGAGCCTTCAGACGCCGCTGTTTTGGTCTTCCACTTCATCAACGAGAAATTTGAAAACCGAAGAAGCCGTTAGGAGTGGAAAGGGCGCGTTCGATGTGCGTATCCGCACGGAGTCCGCCGCAGACCCGGTGCACGAAGGCGCGCTGGCGGAGGCGGGTCGTGTCCCGTGCGCGTAGCCAAAACGGAGGTGACTGTGACGCGGATGTGGCGGCTTGAGGGCGGGTCCGTTTTGGAATCCTCTGCTGTGTGGTACGCCTCTGCAAACATTTTGAAACTCGAAGGCGCTTTTAACTATGTTGTGCGTGCAAATATGTCACTACTATGGACGTGCACACCATGCAACATTTGATGACCATCGATTTTTTGATGTTATGGGTTAGACACTAAAAAAGACCACCCTAGATTTCTCTGCCGCTCATAAATGCGGAAGTAATCGTTGGTTAACCTAGGCTGTCTTGTGCGTCTCCACGTTTCCCGATTGGTCAAAGTCACCCCAACCACGAGAACGCGCACAGATCTGAGCTGAAAGCCTAGTTTGATAAATTCATCCTTGAGTGAGTTTCGTAGTACCACTCAACTCTGATTGCGACTTTCGTTTTTAGCAATCCAGGTTATCCAAAGAAAACCTGGTTATTCAACGAGATTCGTAGTATACCCCACCGCTAGCTTTAAGCGTGTGTGTGTGTGTGTGTGTGTGTGTTTGTGTGTGAGAGTGAGAGAGAGAGAGAGAGTGAGTGTGCGCGCGCGCGTGCGTGTGTATTTCCTCATAAACACGGAACAAAGTGCGTTCCGTATTAGTTCAATTCAAGTTAGACTGCCTTTGCCTGAAATTAACCAGTTTTGCAATAATGCAGCACATCCAACACACCGAACCGAATTTCTTTGTTCACGTGGTGCAGATGTCCGCAGCTAGCCTACCTCACCTCAGCCTGAACAAACTGTTGAGAGGTTCACCCACTGGCTCTCCCCCGCGCGTCGAGAGAATAGCAGAGTGCCAAGCCAAGCGACAGAAAACTGTTGTCCCCAGTGGCGGTTCTAGGATTTTTCTGTAACAGGGGCCATTAAGGGGCCAGATGTTACAGTCAGGGGCCGAGTACAGGGTACATCCAAGCACAGAAAATAATTTATTCAGTTCAAGTTTTCTCATTTATTTATACTGTGCGTAAAGGACACAATGCATAGAACTCATTGAATGCAACACACCACACGCACATACTCTTACCCTTATACTCTTATTTATACTATGCATAAAGGGTACACTGCATACAACAATGCATAGACCACACACACACACACACACACACACACACACACACACACACACACACACACACACACACACACACACACACACACACACACACACACACACACACACACACACATTACTCATGGAACATCTCTTTGAAAGACTCCAGAAAAGCAACAAACTCAAGGAGCGTGGTCACTTTTTTCTATCCTATCCAGCACTCTCTTGATCTGATACACATACTCTTACCCTTATACTCTTATCTATAGGCTACTATGCATAAAGGGTACACTGCATACAACAATAGACACCCCCCCACACACACACACACATTACAGCAAGCCTGAAAAGCTCATGGAACATCTCTTTGAAAGACTCCAGAAAAGCAACAAACTCAAGGAGTGTGGTCACTTTTTTCTATCCTATCCAGCACTCTCTTGATCTGATACACATACAGTAGGCTACTCTTACCCTTATAGGCTACTTATTTATTTGCTGCAACTGAGCAGAGCAGCCACTCGTTTAATATGAGCCCTAAGCTGTTTTAAGGGCATTTTCACTACCTCTAGTTAGAAGCATTTATTCTGGTCATTGTAAGTGCCATTCACACATGCTACATATTGCTTTTTTCAGCACAGTCCAGATCTGCCACAATATCATGTATAAATACTTGCATTGATTTGATTTAGATTTTTAAATAATACAAATTTGAAAAGCGTACTATACAAATTCTTACATTTTGACGTGTAGGCTATCTCACCACAGCAAGCTGACAGCTCAACATGACTTGCATGGTTGTGTAGGCCTGACTGTCCTGAAAATGGCAATATAAGAACCATGATGGAGGTATACTTTGGGGCTGAGCAATTTACAGAAATATGTGGTGTGTGCCTTCCAGAAATAAATGGCAATTTTTATTTAGTGATGAAAAAAATGACTTTCTCTCCATATTTGTGACACTAGCTGATCTCTCCATATTTGTGACACTAGCTGATCTGACATGACTTGTTTACGATAGCACACATGACGTGCACAGATGATGATTCTCTATAATATTTGTTTTACTGCATTGCAATGAACACAGTAAAGGCAAAAAGTGTTTATTTGACAAACAAATTTGGATGCAATATGAGTCTTGAATTGGATACCATAGGCTACAGGAGTTTGCTAGGATCTCAAAACCGTGTTATGAACGTGACTTGTCAAAGAGAAACACATGATAACATTGGATTATGAACATAGGCTATTATGCCACACAAAAACACGAGGTAAGTGGAGCTAAATGAAGTTATTATTTTGCTGTCACTTCGTCTGTTTTATGGCCTAGAAGGTTGTATTTGGTATCTGTGGATAGCTCTAGCTCTCCTCTTTCATCTGACATGCGTGCCATATCTTTTTGATAGCGGTTTCACGAGGAAATCAAACGAGAGTAAAGGTAGCCATTTAGCTATATGACATTATTATTTGTTTGTAACTTCGTCTGATTTTATAATACGAAATTATCGATGTATTTGGTATCAATGCAAAGCTCTGCTTCTCCTCTTTCATTTGATATGCGTGTCATGTCTGTGCGATGCGTGGTCCGCGAGTAATTCAAGCGAGAGTTCTGGATGCGCCGGTGAACGCAGAGCAGACTGTAAATATGATATACTTTGATTTAACTTCATGATTTTATTTTATTTTCATACTTGATCGTACAGACAAGTGTCTAGTATCGTTGGAAAGCCCCGGTTCTGCTCTTTCCTGCAATATAAGTATCATCTCGCTGTGACTAATAATAGCGGAGCAATGTAACAAAGAAAATGTGTGCGTTTTTAATGTGTGCGTTAAAAAGACTCCGGTTGCTCTTTCATCGGCGATTAATGGAACAGGGGCACTTCGGGGGCCAATCAGATTTCAGTAGGGGCCAGGGCCCCTGTGGCCCCGCCCCTAGAACCGCCCCTGGTTGTCCCTATGACTCTGTACGCCGAAGTGCAAATGTAAGGATCTGCACATTCCACACGGTCATACATACGTTTTGGATAAAAAAAAAAAAACCTTCATAGTGTTCAAGGTTAAGTGAGGAGATAGAGGGCTAACATAGCCTACCTGCAGCACGACGACTGGGGTGCAGACTTGAGCTGTAGAACTACTTTCACTTTGTTATTGTGCACTCAAAAGCGCGAGCGGCATCCGGGAACTTCGAATAGACCTTTGAAGTTCCCGTACTAAAAGGGACCAAAACGGCACCCTTTGCCCATTCAAGGAGATCCTGTAAATTGAGGCTAGCAATGGCAAGTTGCATTGCAAGTTCACTCGGGGTAGTGTTGTGGAAAATCCACTAACCCAGTGGTTCTCAATTGTTTAGGTAGTAGGCACCTCAGAGAACAATTGACTCTCCAAGTACCACTATTATGACCAGTATATCAAATTTAACATAAGCCAATTTAATATATTTTACATTGCACATACTGTTGTGGATTGTTTTGTTTCTTTTTTCAATTATAAATAAGATAAAAAACTAGTTTTAATTTAACGATTTTGCATTTTATATATATATATATATATATATATATATCGTTAATCGTAAAATCGTTAAATTAAAACTAGTTTTGATCTTATTATATATATTTTGTATATTATATATATTTTATTATATATATTTTGTCTTCATGAAATAAAACATCTTGGAGACTTCCACTACTTTAACACTACTTCAACACTACTTCAACAGAGAATCCGCGTATAGTATACCACTGGTACCCGTATTTGAGAACTAGGCCTACTGCACTAACCCGTTACTCCAATCAAGCACTCTGAATAGACAACCTGCGGAGAACAGTCTGAGATGAGAAGAAGCCACTGAAGGCTTTTAATAACAAATCCTCTGATATAGACTAAGTCGGTAACAGTCGGGCAGGAGATGTGAATGGATGGATGTCCTAGCTGCGATAATCCAAGAACCAGGCCTCTGGTGAGAAGATGCACCCAATCTAAATTGATCTCAATCTCTCTTGGGAGTCTGCTTTGATTCTAGTGTTAAAACACCTCCTATATGGCCATATGACTGACACCTTTTCAGCCAGTCAGCGTACTCAATCAATTGCATCGGTGGATCAGTTTGTCGTATTGTCCATAACAATAACGTGCACCAATTATTTGGCACTTGGCGAGTCTGTTAGATTACTTGCTGCAGGCCTGTTTCATGTACGTATGTGCATGTGCCTGTGCATGTTACCATCCCATGGCTGCCTGGCCATACAGATTTACCACCATCATGTTTGTCTTGTTTTGTTTAAAAAATTAAAAGAAAAAATACTGCCTCCACTGCTTACACACACACACACACACACACACACACACAATGTATGAAAATACTGTATGAAGACTGCCAAGCATACACACAAATGTACAGGATAAAAACCTTGTACATTGTCAGGGATGAGGAAATGCTTACCTGTATGGCGACCACAGAGGTGAGCTGCAGAACCAGTCCACGCTCAATTTACCTGTACGGCGACCACAGAGGTGAGCTGCAGAACCAGTCCACGCTCAATTTACCTGTACGGCGACCACAGAGGTGAGCTGCAGAACCAGTCCACGTTCAATTTCGTTCCCCCTGCAGCTCATTTCATTTATATTTACATAATTATCAAGTATACAGTGGGTATAGTAAGTATTCACACCCATGCTAAAGTTGACTAAAAAGAGGAATATAAAATCATCTTTTGAGAATTGATTGTAATGCCTTAATTCAAAAAATGAGTAAAAATCAAACTGCTAAGGACACTAATTTTCTTTGTGATTGAAGAATGTATCGTAAATAGATAAATGTTCTTCCTTAAATACAGGTTGCATAAGTAATTGACCCCTATGTTAAATTCCCAAAGGAGCAGGAGGATTTTTTATATGTTTTTATTTTTAAAGGCCAGCTATTTCATAGATCCAGGATATTAGCCTGTTTGATTTGCATTGAGCTCAATGAGCATCAAACAGGCTAATAGGCTAACTGGAAAAAGCACCATGCCAATCTCTAGCTATGGTGAAGGGTATGTGATGATGTGGGGCTATTTTAATTTCAAAGGCCAAGGGAACTTTATCAAGATGCATAATATCCTGGATCCATGAAATAGCTGGCCTTTAAAAATAAAAACATATAAAAAATCCTCCTGCTCCTATGGGAATTTAACATAGGGTCCAATTACTTATGCAACCTGTATTTTAGGAAGAACATTTATCTATTTACGATACATTCTTCAATCACAAAGAAAATTAGTGTCCTTAGCGGTTTGATTTTTACTCATTTTTTGAATTAAGGCATTACAATCAATTCTCAAAAGATTATTTTATATTCCTCTTTTTAGTCAACTTTAGCATGGGTGTGAATACTTACTATACCCACTGTATCTACTTCTGCATGGAAAGAATGGGCTACACACACACACACACACACACACATATATATATATATTTTTTTTTTTCATTTCCACAGATAGTACATTACCCTAAAAATACATGCAGTGCAATAGGCTATAATAAGTTAAGAGGGTAGTAGACCATCAAGTGCTTTGAACTGTGTCTTTCATTTAAGAGCCTGATTGCTGAGGGGACAAATGATTGGCTGAATCTAGTGGGTTTATCTTTCTTTAGAGCATCCTTCCATTGCCCCGCTGACTTACTTGGAATGTATTGTGTAGTGGATGAGCTGGGTCTCTGAGGATGTGCTCAGCTTTACTCAATATCAGATCTTTACACATCTGAGCAAAGTTGTCTGAGCACTATTTAATAAAGCTTCCTAATTCTCCCTCAAAGTTAGCCAAAGATGTGTTTCTAGGTTTTAGTTACCCGTATCCCACAAGGGCAGTGTCATTAGCATACTTAAAATACATGTAGGTGTTTGGCCGCAAGAGCTCTACACTAATTGGTGTAGTCTAGAGTGTATAGTATGGGAGATAGCACACAGCCCTGTGGGCTCCAGTGTTTATGGTTGTAGACCTCTGAAGTTTGCCTGTAAAAAAGCTACCATCTTTGCCTAAATAAGGAAAGTAAAGAAAGCGTAAGGAAACATTTAAATGTCACTGACGGTAGGAACACATTAAAAGGCATGTCATCTCATGTCTCATGTATAGTGCACAACACATTATGATAGTTATCACACTATGGATGCATGACAGAAAAAAACATAAAACGAAAGACTAAGCACACTTCAACAAGAGACATACCTACCTCTGCCTCAGGACAGTTGCAACAGAGGCAGAGGAGGGGGCTACATGGAACCTTAAAGGGGTCTCCAGTGGGGTAACCAACTTCTGCCACACCCAAGCCACAGCCCCCTCCTAACTACTGTACCCCAGGCATGACAAACTGCAAACCTGCACAGAATATGCAGGAAAGAGTGGGGAAATTCAGGGAAGCATAACCAACCCTGCTACACAATACTACTAGTTTTCGAGGATGAAGACAAGGGAGGCTGACATAACCTACCTTTACGGCAACCAAAGTCAAGAGATTGGAGCAGAGAGGGTTAAAGCGGAGTAATGAAGGATCTTTGATTGGAGCTGCGTTTCTAGTGTGCCATGTGCACATCAAGTAGCGTTCGCCCCCTGCTGGTCAAATAGGGTATACAAATTATTATTCTGCCAGGATCACATGGTTTTAACAATCCCATGGTGAGAATTATTTCTTAGAGGTAGACATTTAATACTAGTATTTAGTATTTTACTGCTCTTTTAGTCATGTTGATTTGCTTTGTATTATCCTGTTTACATTGTAGTGTATGTTGTGTGTGGTGTGGTGTCTTAAACTGCTTGGACCTTGAATTCCCCTTGGGGATCAATAAAGTATCTATCTATCTATCTATCTAATTGCATTGAGCTCAATGAGAATGAAACCAGCTAATAGGCTAACTGAAATGAAACCATGCCAATCTCTTCATATGGTGAAGGGTATGGTGATGTGGGGTTATTTTAATTCCAAAGGCCAAGGGGACTTTATCAGGTTGCACAGTGTTCTAGATCCATGAAATAACTGGCATTCAAAAAAATAAATAAAACAAATAAAAATCTGCTAGCCTCTATGGGAATGTTAACACATAGGGTTAACATAGGCGTTCCAATACATATGACACATGTATTTTATGGAAAACATTTATTTAAGTACAATACATTATTCATTCACAAAGAAAATTGATGTCCTTGAAGGTTGACTATTTCCTTTTATTTTCTTTATTTAAGGCATTAAGATCAATTTCCAAAAGATGATTTTATATTGTCAACTTTAGCATGTGTTCCAATACTTTTAGAGGGGACTGTATCTGATGGTTATGGATCTCATTGCTAAAAAGGCCACTGATTAAAAAAAAGCTCTTTACAGTTTAAAATGCCTGCTGAACAAATGTTTGGGCACCCGAGAGCAAAATCTGAAATTTGTTGATTTTTTCAAAGAGAAAATAAGTACTGGTAAATACATCCTTCACAGCAAAGATACATCATATGATAAAATACAGTAATTAGGTACACAAATGCATCATTCTCATTTGAAGTTTCAGAACAAAACAACACATTGTTAATAAGCCCAAGAACTCGTGCTATATTTCAAACAGTAGCCTACAATGAGGCTGCTAAAGCAAATAAAAAGCTGTGCCTGAAGAAAATCAAAACATTATACATTTATTACAATATGTTTTACATTATTTTAAATTTCAAAATTTCAAATCTTAAACAGCTCTGCTAAGCCTTGAGTATGAACTTTAAATTGCAGTTCATTTCATTGTCTTTAAAAATGGGAAATACTATAAAACTTGTGACAACAAAGAAAACTGCTGTGGTTGAAGCAAATAAGACCTTTTCAAAGCTGTTGTATAATTATCATGTTTAAATCCTTAACAGCCCTGTCCACTCCTGGATTCCCACACTGTGCCTGACCACTTTAAGCCTTGAGCAACATTACATCCAATTTACTGTAATGCAGGTCTTCAAAAAAACTAGACTGGATAATTATTTGATTGGCATTTACAGCAACATGATGAAGGGTAGTTTTAGTTTACAGCAACATTCAGAAGTTCACTTTGGTGGAGTTTGATCTGCGGGAGATAGAAGGAGAGAGAGAGGGAGACATTGAGTGAATGAGAGAGGGAGAGATAAGAGACCTATAATGTTATCATTCAACAACAGTGCAAATGATGTCATTTAACAATGGTAATTGCACAACAGCAGTTTTGGAAAGTTCACTCTCAACGACCACAGAAATGTGTGATTGAACTTTTATACCTAATTTGACTGGCATGTACACTGGTCCATAGAAGGTGTTGCCATAGAGACGAGGGGCCACAGCAACTCCACCTGTGTGAGCCGTAATGGAGGACGAGCCTGAGGCTGGCTGGACTGGGCTAGAGGAGCCAGAGAGACTAGGGGCCACAGCAACTCCACCAGTGTGAGCCGTAATGGAGGACGAGCCTGAGGCTGGCTGGACTGGGCTAGAGGAGCCAGAGGGCATCTCCTCTGTGCTGGTAGTGGATACTAAGGGCAGAGAGACACAACATCAGCAACACACAAGAGAGAGGAAGGACATAACCACACTAATACACACTACACACCCAGCACTAGCTCCACACTACACACATAGCACTAGCTCCACACTACACACACAGCACTAGCTTCACACTACACACACAGCACTAGCTCCACACTACACACACAGCACTAGCTTCACACTACACACACAGCACTAGCTTCACACTACACACACAGCACTAGCACTAGCTTCACACTACACACACAGCACTTGCTTCACACTACCTTCCACAGGGCTCTGGATATCAGCAACACACAAGATAGAGGAAGGACATAAACAAACTACTACACGCTACACACACAGCACTAGCTCCACACTACACACACAGGGATATTAGCAGCAACAAACAGCAAAAGAGAGGAAGGACATAAACAAACCAATATATGCAAAGCAGGCCACTACACCAGGACCTGCAATCTATCACTTCATCACCGAGAGACCAAACATATCCAGTAGCAAGGCAGACACATCATCCTCTTACCTTGTACATTTGAATGTTGCAGGGAATATTTTGATAGTAAATTAATCTGCCAATTATTAAAGTTATTATTTCTGATGAATGTGTGGAATTCTGAATGGCTGTATGAGAATGAGCAGCAGGCAGGCTTGAGCGTCAGTGGCACCAGGCCCTGCTATCCATCACTTTGTATTTTGCTGCCAGGGTAGTCTAGCAACTCTTCGTTGGTTTGCAATAGGGAAAAATTAAACTTCTATCGGGCCAATCGCATTGTGTATAGATAGTGTATAGTTGGCGGAATGACCTGTGACTATAAGTTGTGACCGTTAAACGTGAATTCCCCATCCTACTACTAGAAAAAAAGAAGATGATTGTTAGTAGCGCTATCCTATTGCGTGGAGAAGGAATCTGAAAGACAACCGTTTATCTCACCCCTCCGATTGAGCCCTGCCTACCGTGAGTTTCCAGACCCTACATTTTATGTGCAAAGGTTGAAATATGCCCCAAAATCTAAACTAAATGGCTGGCTCTATCACGCAATGTGGGATACAACATGGCACTGCCTTAGTGTGAGTATCTTCAGTGTGTGAGTGTGTGTGTACCTGTGTTTGCCCCCTGGCTGCTGCCCTGTCCTGGGCTCCTGCTGGGCTGGCAGTAGTCGTCTCTGCGGATCTTGGATCTCCAGATGGGCTCTGTGTGCTGAGAGCTGATGACCTCCATATCAAACTCCTCCTCTGGCTCCTTCATGTACACCTCACAGAAGTTACCAGTGGAGAGCGGCCACAGGTTCATCTTCTCAGGGAGGATCTCAGACAGACACGATGTCCTCACACACACTCTGTCGCTCAGCCGGAGTGGGCCCAAGGCGCCGGGTTTATCTATCCACACCCCCTTTCTTTCCTTCTTCACCTCCTTCTGGTGGATGGCCTGGATGTGAGCCGGGTCGTTTGGCACCAGGTAGGTGTGGAGGACCAGGGGAATGTTGCAGGTGCAGAAGAGCAGCAGCTCACAGTGGACTTTTGGAGAAATCAGATCCCTCAGGTAATACACCACCCCAAACAGAGAGAAGGAGGGATGGACAAGCCTGGCATGGTGTCTGGTCAGCTCACACACCTCAACACACACTCCACTCTCCCGTCCATGCAGGACCCTCACAGCATCACACACGGACGCCTCTGAACCCCCCAAACAGAGGAAATGTGGCAGGTGGATCTCCTCCAGCTCTCCTGACATGAGCCTGATGTCCATCAGAGGACCAGCAGGTCCGAGCTGCATATGGGCCAGCTCTTCAGCAAAGACATGCCAATCAGTGAAGCGGTACTGCAGGGTGACTGGACCAGCACACGTCCAGCGCAGACCAGACTCTGCGCACTCATAGCTTCTTGCTGTAAGTGGAGACACTCTCAGGCTGTAGGTGGAGACGCTCTCCTCTGTGGAGACTTCAGGCTTCACCAGGTCCCAGTGGCTGGAGTCTGGAACTTCAGCACAGGATTCACAGCTCCTCTGTGGGGCATCATTGTGGTGATCCTCCCTTCAACACACAAACACACACACACACACACACACACACACACACACACACACACAAAGTTTGAACACAGGAAAAGCAGCACATTGACACATGTTTCCCTCAAAACTGTGGTCAGGTCTAGCCTGGTCCTAACACACTCTCGTACATTCATAATGTACAGAGTCTGGGTCTGTGGTATATTCGCAGGTTTTCACAGGACAAAAATGTGCAGGTCCAATCAGTGAACAGAGCTTAGAACAATGACGTTGAGGTTATGCGCTAGTTTGAGCATGTCACGTCACGACCAAACGTTAGCGGTTGGTTATGGCAGATCTGAGTGGCTCTGGGCAGATCCAATAGTTTTCAACAGAGTATCCGCATTCAAGGAAGTTCACGCTTGGCAATGGAAAGTGGCCAGACTCTCTGTACATTGTGAATGTACGAGACGAGAGTATGGCAGCACCAGGCTACTGTAGGTCAGGTCATGGTGTTCAGAAGGAATTGTGATCTTTCATCAGTTGATGATAGTAAAGGCTACATTCACCACACGCTCCTACTGTACTTCATCTCTGACACTACACATACAGTTAAAAACAAAATGATTCACACCCCTGGCAAATATTGATTAAATGTTGATCTTCTCTTGGCCAATATATTTGATCTGACTGAAAATGACAATGCCACATGGCTAAAGGTTGTAAGACAATGTGGTAGAAACATGGAATCAATAAAAAAAGTGCTTTCATCTGGACCTGTCTCTGAGGTGCAGCTCTGCAGCATCTGAGTGGGAGCTGGTACTACCATTCACCCTAGAAGACAAATGATTACCGATATGATAACAGTCATATTAGTTTCACCAGTCTGAACACTATAAAACAAACACACACACACACACACACACACACAGTCTCCTACTCCACATACAAACACACACATCAACTCAGAGTTGAGTATGATGGTCCTCTTGGGTGTGTGTGTATGTGGGGTGGGGGTCGTATATAAAGTATAAGTATATATACAGTACTTTTTTGATCCCGTGAGGGAGATTCGGTCTCTGTGTTTATCCCAATTCTTGAATTAGTGAACACACACAGCATGCAGTGAACACTAAGCAATGAGCTGCATGCCCAACAGTGGCACTCAGGGAGCAGTGAGGGGTTAGGTCGGTGCCTTGCTCAAGGGCACTTCAGCCGTGGACTGGTCGGGGGTTGAACCAGCAACCCTCCAGTTACAAGCTCGAAGCCCTAACCAGTAGAAGCTCTACCCCCTGTGAAACGTTACCCCCCACTGAAACCAAAGTAATTACAGCATGCATGAATAGCCAACACAAGACAACATTGCACGGGTTAAGTTTATTTACAACATAACACATGACATATCTGATCATTACTCACGTACTGTACCTATAACTATAAAGCACACACACACACACACACACACACACACACAGTCAAATTCCATAACTATAACAAAATATCATCATAGGGAGCCACTGATATGTACACATATTCATCATACTTCAACAATCAGAGGACCAAACAGTAGTACATTCACACACACACACACACACACACACACACACAGTAGTGTACTACTCCCTATGAAGCCCCTCCACACACACTCATCAGTGGGTTCTCCCCCACACACACAGATCTGTTGTTGTGTGTTCACACTAGTTTCTCCAGTTTGTAATATCCAATGATGATTGAATGATATCCAATACACTCACACACTGTACCTGTCAGTGCCAGACTGTGACTCAATCATCACAATGTATCACAAATCACAATTGTTACATCAATAGAGGTATGCACTGACACACAGAAACACAAAGAAACAGATGAACACACACACACAAACAACCACATGAACACACACACATGACCACACACACAAACACATACATTGTTACAGGCCCCTGGCCTTGCCTCTTCCCCGGCTGTGCTTCTCTCGTTTCTCGTCCGCAGGTGATTGGAGGCAATTGGCTAATTAGGTGCACCGGTGCACAGGTCACCTGATGGGTCTTAAGGCGCTGGAGTTCCTCCCACAGAGAGCCGTGGACCCGAGACTTGAGCAGAGCAGCAGACTAACTGTAAGAACGCTGTCCTGGCTTGAAAACGCTCCACAGAACACCCGAAACAAATAAATTATAACGTCAGACTATCGATGCACATGCCTGTGTTGATAGAACAATGTTAGAAATAAAACTAACCTTGCATCGCATTGCAGTAGAATTCTTTGTTCCCTGTATGGCAGTGGCGGATTGATATTGAGAAAGTAGTCCCTCAAAATGCAATAAATCATTGAGTTGCAAGGTTAGTTTTATTTCTAAAATTATTCTATCAACACGGACATGTATATCGATAGTCTGTAGTAAGAGTAAGACTGTTTT